>NC_047174.1:4710000-5010000 GCF_009819705.1 Hippoglossus hippoglossus
AGTCAGTCAGTGCGTCACCTTTCATTTGAATTTTATTTGGAGTAGAAATTCAACAGCAGAAGCAACGGTTTTATCTGTTTTTACAGTCTGTTCTTCTTTAGACATGAACTCAGGAAACGCTCGTGTGGAGGAGCTGAAAACAAAAGCTCAGGATCTCCGTAGCGAAATTTATACGGGAGATTTTGAACGCAAGATTTTGTTGATTTTGTTGTGAACACGACTGACCTGGTGAATCTCCTGCTGTCTTCTACATATGAGGAACTCTGCAGAAAGTCCGGACCCAAGCGTGTGGACATTCTCCGGAGTTCACGTCTGAAAACAGCTAATTGTTTTTCTTCGCCCGTGTCCGATCCGTCGACCAAGCTTCGTGGAAATCCGTCCCGTAGTTTTTTGCATAATCCTCTTTACAAACAAACAGACAGACAGGGGTTAAAACATAACCTCCCTCTGAGGTAAACAGGAAGTATCTTAGAGATAATGGTCATTGAATGTATGAAGACAGAGACTGTACTCTGAAGACATGGTGTTTTAGTCATTTTATGTAAATAGCATCTCATGACTCAGACGGCTCCACACACACACACAGTTACCTGCCCACAGCTCGGCACGCAGCTTCCTCTGGAAATGACTAATTTGTCAGTGGTCGTCGCTTACGACAAAGCGGGCGAGGCGGCGCCAAACGGTGAACTCGCTTATCGACCCGCAACACTAAAAGCACAGCTCTGACATTTGAATGAAGTGTTTACTTAGAACAAGATGCGTTTGTGAGGCAGCAGGAACCATTCACTCTGCTTTGATTACACACCGCTGAACGGAAACGCTCCGACGAAAACACAAAGTCGAGTTTCATTTCACCAATGCGCTGCTTTAAAAACGATGTGTTATGTTATTACAATGTCACCGGCCTCTACTGAAGCTGTCACCTGTTAATTACCTTGCTCAAGGGCACCTCGGCAGCGCATTCAGAGCAGCAGACAGTGTTCCTGCATTCAATCCGCCTCGTGTATTATCCGCTCAACAAAAGCGAGCCGGAGTGATGCTTGGCTCTTTGTAATGAGAGCTTCTCCAGAGTAATGAAACTTGTCTGGAACAAAGCGAGCGCTTCTAATATCAAACAGTGTCCCATTACCATAATAACTGACCTTTCTATTGGCTGAGAAAGGGGGACGCGGCCCAATCCAGACCTCTATCATCTTGATAACAACCTGGAATTAATGTCCAGCATAATGGAGTGCGGGGGGGGGGGGAAAGTGAGGGTGGAGGAGACTGGTGTGGGCGTTGGAAGCCATGTCTTTATGAAGAAGGAACACCCACAACAAAAGGAAAAAGGGAGCGCAGGGGGAGTCAGGAATGAAAGGTAGGCTGGATGGTGGAGGAGGAGGTGGAGGAGGAAGAAAGATGTCAGGGCACAAGGAAAAGAGCGAGGAGGGGGGGCAGGAGTGCGGAGATGTTTCGACAAAAGGTCTCGTGTTGAGAAACACTCGTTCTTCCTCACTTTCTCCCTTTCCCCCCTTATTATCCCTCCACAGGACCGAGGGGGGGGGGGGGGGAGTGGTGGCGGAGGGTGGAGGGAGAAATGACATTTTCATTTGTTCTTTTAAGGGCTCCTTATTATCACCTTTCAAGAGAAACCCTCTCTCTTTCTCCGCCGCGCTTTCTTTTCTCTCTCCCTCGCTCTCCCCCCCCGCACGACAGATTCAAATAGAAGTTTTTGCACCCTCTCTCTCTCTCTCTCTCTCTCTCTCTCTTTCCATATATGCTGTGTCTCCCTACCTCTCTCTCTCGCTCTCGCTCTCTCGCTCTCTCCCTCGCTCTGTCGCTTCCTCCTCTCTTGTTCCCTCTCTCTCTCTATTCTGCAGTATAATTGCACGGCTGATTAATTATAAGGGAATCAGCAAGAGTGAAAAGAGAAGTTGGCATTTCGACCTACAGAGAGGAACGCTGCACCTATACACACACACACACACACACACACGCACACACACACACAGAAGGACACACACTTTCCAGTTTCCTTCACATTCTCTGACCAAACATCGCACAAGAAACACTTCGATTTAGATGTTTGACCTAAATTCAACATGAACAGTAATGAAACTGAAAGGACTGCAGATTATTTTCCACGATAGGTTTACCTCAGCAACAAGGTGAGTACAAAAGGCAGCGCACACATGAAGACGCAGCCATGAACTCCCCCGGAATCAGTATTTTTCTTTCTGTACATCATGATTTATGTCCAGAGCCAGAACTTCCATCCTTTATCAGGTGGGTGTGGAGGTGGTGAACGGGCACGTCGGACTTTCCTAACCCAAACCGTGTGTTTTATCCGCCTAACCGTATTTATAACCTAATCCTATAGTTTATTATCCCAAAAATATTTTCTCAATTTCAAACCTACTGTCGTTGCTGTATTTAAAGATGCACAACATGTCTCCACTATCCAGAAATTTTGCCCAAAAAAATCCAAATGGCGTCTTGAGCCGATTACGTCATTTGGAGCCAGAGTCTGCGCGGTGGCAATCAGCTGCCAATCATGACGTTCCCCCCCCCCCCCTCTTTTCATAGCATCAATTAAAACCAAACTTGTGTTTAACACTTGGTTTTACCTTTATCATTCATGTGTTTATCAATGATATATAATAAGGGGATCTTGGAAGTCCAGGCCCAGTGGAATTAAATGTTTTATTAATAGCGGTTCTAACATTCGTGTGAGGCCACAGGGGAGGAAAGATGGCTGAACAGTAAAATACCCCAAAACTAATGAGAAAAACTTTTCAGCCCTCTTTCATTTGGGAAGGAACAGACAGTCTGTTTATGTTGCCTCATCATCAGTTACATTGTTTGTTGGTACAATGGCACAAACACTCCGGGTGTCCTCAGTGGCACACTTCTTTGTCTCTGTGCTGAGTGAGGATCGATCTTGGCTCATATGTGCAACCTGCTGCACCGATAACTTACTTTTTTCCCTGAGAGTCGACTGAAGCGAGGGATCGATATCCAGACAGTGGTTTGTGATCCGGCTTCTACAAAAACACTCAGCTGCCTCTCCGGCGAGCTTCCATTCAAAAGAAAGAGGGCAAAGGAATTTAAGTTCAACATTTTTGCCAATTTATCGGGGACATTAAGGCTTCCATGAATATTCATTAAGTGCCAGTTGGCAGGTTGTCACGAGCTGTGCTCCATTTGCCAAACCACTCATCGAAACCAATAGTTAACGATCACAGACTTAGCAGAACTCGGTCTGCACCAGTGATAACGGCTTATCCACTTCCTCTTGTTTTTAAAATCATTTTTCGTTGAGAGTAATTACAATTGACAGCTATGTCATTTTTGGGACATATTAGTCACTCAGAATTCAGAATAACTGCTTGTGGAAACGCTGCAAAGGTGAATGAATATAAGCTGCAGCCAGAGATCGTGGGAATCTGCTTCCTCCTTCGATGTGATCAACTCTCTCTGACTTTATAACCCTCTGACAAACATTCAAAGCAGATGTCGGAGTGTGGTAAACTGCTGATGTGCTGTATAAACAGGCCTGTGTACCCCGCCGGGCTGTTTTACCTCTTAGCTTCGCCTCTCCGACTGGATCAATTCCACAGGATTGATGGAGTTTCTCGCCGGAGATTGATGGTGTCTGTGTTACTGCAGAACCTGGATTCTGAGGAGCTCTAAATCTCTTTGCCTTCTATCTCCCTGTTCCAGTTTGTTGTTGTTGCCTCAAATCAGCAGCTTTAACGGAATCGTTGCGGGCACCGACTTTAAACATCCGATGACTCATCTTTGGGGTCGAAACCAAGAAGTTCCACTCAGCGGCTTTCTTCTCTCTCCTGCTGATCGTTTCTCTTGTCTCTCTAAATGTTTTTAAAGCAGTGAAATCATCCAGGATACGTGTATGCATGTGTCTCCACATGTACTTTTGCTAACGTGTGCATTAAAACATGTATCCTATGTTCGGGTGTGTGCGCGTTTGCCTTATCTTGCATTTTTTAAGGTGCACGTGTGCGTGTTTTCCGAGTGTAAGTGTGCACCTGCCTCCCTGATGTGATTTGATCAGACACCAATAAGAGCAAATCTCATTAACATCAAACCGCTTTAGTACTAATCAGGTTACCGAGCAACAAGCCAGCCAATGGCAGCTACTAATGCCATTAAGTAGAGCCGTGATTGGATTGGGATCTTATTTCAACTTCCTGAAGGCTGCCAGCGTTTTAATCAATAAACACAACCGCAGTGATGTCACAGTCCGTTAGAACGGTGCGGCGGTAATGTCACATTTCGTTAAGATTGTAAAGATGGCGGAAAAGGACGAGCGGAGTGGATTGGGTTTCTGTTCCTTTCTTCTTTTTTTTTTCTTCGAGGAGTTTCCACCTACACTGATAAATACTGCAGATGTGAGGCTGATGGTAGAAATCGTGAAACGAGAGAAACACAAACGCAGCACATCATCCCTGGTAATTACATGGTGTTGGCAAAGCAGGAGGAGGAAGGGATGAATGGGAGGAGGAAAGGTGGAGGAGGAAAGGTGGAGGAGGAAAGGTGGAGGAGGAAGAAGAGATGCACGGAGGATGTGTCAGAGATGCAGAAACTGTCGGAGAAAGAGAGAAAATTCAGGATATAGGAATTGGAGGCCACGGGGAAAAGTCCTAAACTTTCTTTTACCTCTTTTCGTCTGACACATGTTTTTTTTATTAATTCACTGGCAGGAAAATTACAACAATTCCACAAATTAATTAAAATAACATTGAGACTACTTCCACTTTAGTTCATTAATTCTGCTTAGTAGATTAGCAGGATAACTGAGAAACAGAAATAATCCTCTTTGCTTAGTTTATGGATTTCACTCGAGCGATTCTGTGATCCCGAATAAACCGAATTCCACGCCATACGCACAAAATGGCGTCCTTATCAGACCGGCTCCCTGGGCCTGTGACATTACGTTAAAACAAAGTGTTCTGGACAGTTTAATCCATTTATCCTGGCCAATCCTGCCGCAGTCACTCCATTCACTCTTTGATTCCCTGCAATTGTCTCAATCTAAAGGCGCAACTACAGTCCTGCCCCCCCCCTCTCTCACTCTCTGTCTGTTTGTCGCGCCCCTTTCTCCTTTCCTTCTCCCCCCATCGCTTCTGCCTCAGATCGATGGCGAGGGCGAAAAGCTAATGACCCATCTCAGCAACCAATTCACTCAGCTCTGCCACACTCAGTACCTGTCTGAACCTATGAGGAGAGAGGAGAGGAGGCGAGGAGGCGAGGGGGAGAGGAGGAAGAGGAGAGAAGGGGAGAGGAAGGTTTCTTTTGTTTAAGAGGCTTTCTTATTCTTTTCTCAAACTGAAAACCCAAACCACTGGTTGTAGACAAATCAGGGAAGACGGAGGAAGAAAACAAGCCACGCTGCTGCTTTCAGACACGAGCTGAACCTCAGACATTCTCCTGAAATCATCCAGAGCAGCCGCCTGTGAGAACGCAAATATCAGACTTTCCTGAGTTTCTGAGCCATCCAGCCCTTAATAGTATCATGTATGGGACCGATTTCATTTCTCCGTCTTCCGCAAGTCTTTGTAGACTTGATAGAATCATACAATCGTACAAATGGAGATCGGATTCCCACATGTACGATCCCCAGCCTCAGCTTTATCTCTCAACCCCCCCTGCAGAGATCCCAGCCCCCTGGACTGGGACTCGCTGGATGAGTCTATATGCTGAGTAAGCTAACTAACATTAATGATGAGGGTAATCTGATCTGCTTTGACCTGAATCCGTCAATTAAAGACAAGTGCTTTCTTCGGCTATGATTTCATTCCCTCCCATTTGCTTTACTTTCGCCATTTGGAGTCTTTTCTTACAATTCTCAAGGTGTCAGTCTCACACTCATTAGCGGATCAGGTTTTTTCTGCAAACACACGGATGACAAATGATGGATGTGGTGCAACCGTTAAATGCACAAATGGTTATTTTGTTCGGGTGAAAATAAAGTTTACCCGTCTCTGTTTCTCTTGGCCTTCCTCGTTCTTTATCCATCTATCTCTCTCTGCCGCCCTCCTTAAGTTCAGCTTCAGTGCCTATCACATCTAAATTCATTAGGGCCTCAAGTGATGTGTATTTGTGTGTGTGTGTGTGTGTGTGTGTGTGTCTGTGTGTGTCTGTGCATCATCAGTGCTAAATGATTATAAAGCATAGTTATTAAAAACTGCCATAATTACCACGCCTGTAGCAAAAACAGTCTGATATGAATTTACCTCCTCTTCTCTCCATGGGTAAAGACGCACACACCAACAACACAGAGATGCTTGTAGTGTTGTACATGTACGTGCACACTGAGAGGCACACGTGCACAGACACACACACACGTACACACACCTCCTCTGGCAAGAGCAAATTCTTACACAGGTTCCAAAAGCTTGATGTAATTTCTCATGTACTCCGTCCTTCCTGGCCCGCTGTGAATGTCAATTATAGACCTTATGACCCCGAGTTTGGGACTTACCCATTCTTCATACACTGCATAATCCTAGGGGAGTCACATCGTCCACTAGGAAATGTTAAAATATGAGGCATATGAATTATGAATTCTGTATCAATACCACAGTAAAACGACAGATTGAATGAGGGATTAGATTATTCAATTCAATTATTAACCAGGAAGATCATTTCCTTTGCAAATTTGATTCATTATGAAATTTAAAAAATATGGTGTGATGCAGATGGAAAAAAACTGGGAACTGAAAAAAAAGTTATTTGTAAATGAAAATGAAATGAAAGCACATGAGGAAACAGTTTGTGAACGTGCTGCAGAGAGCAGGGGACGTTTCAAATCCACAGAGGAAACAGTATTTGAAAGAAAGTATATTTCAATTTTAATCTATTTGTGACCATATTTCTCGTATCTGTAAATCAGACACTTTGTAGAGGACCTTGGTGAGTAAATAAAACGTGTTGCTGAAAAACTCTTGACCTTTAATTGGTAGAAACATTTCAAGGTCACAGTTTGACTGATGCTCTTCAGCGTCTTCATCTTAAAGAACAAACCAAAACAGATATTGGGCTGCAAATGATAATGGACGTGTTTTATCTTTCAACTGGACTCCTCTTTCTTCACAAGCAGACTTAAGGTCATAGCTCTTCAGGGAAACTCTGACCCTTCAACGATCCCAGGATGATCAACAACGTGCTCGTCCAAATGCTCATGAAATGCTGCTCCACCCTCCGCTGCACAACCCCCGAGTCCTCGCCAATGGGGCCACAGCCATGAGCAGAATCCCCAACCTCGAGAGACAAACCTGCTGCGAGCACCATAGTGTAGGAAATTACAAGATTAATGCAATTAGATCATATCAGATCCTTTATGAGGAAGAGATCTGCTGTTCTGAGATGTGAGGAGAGATATCGCTTTCACTTTCCTGGTCTGACGAAACACCCGCCGGTGTAGAGTCGATATGAGAATTAGGACACAGACACATTTTCCCACAAACATCCAAAGATTTTCTGCTCCCACATGAAACCAATCGGATCTTTACCACTCGGCTGCTGCGAAAGGTACAGTGAGTGTATTGGAAAAAAACAAATCCTCAGTCTGGTAGAGCGAAGCAGTCGGTGCATAATTGAACGGGCCGATCACAACATCTTGAGCGGAATCCCAGTCTAAACTGGTTTATCAGACAGCGCGAGTACAGTCAGTTTCTATGGAAGTATTTCAACAATGCCGTCTGTTGACTCTGGCGTCTGATAAGTTCTTATAAACAATTCCAATCAAAACAAAAGGCTGCCAAGACATCAGAGCAAGACGCAAACAGGTCAACCAGGTTTTTAGTTATACTGCTAGTGTGCCACTAGAGGTGCTGTGGAGCCATGGTTTACTTGTGGGTTTCCAACATACACAAGCTCATGGACAGTTGGAGAAGGTTTCGAACAAAGAAACAACAACAAGCTAATTATGCAGTGAAAGACGACTACAAGCTAGCACACGAACAAAAATGTATTATTTAACTATTTTTTACATGTGCCAAGGAGGTTATGTTCCCGCCCCCGTCCTTTGGTTTGTTGATTGGTTGGTTTGTTTGTTTGTCAGCAGGATTACGCAAAATCTACAGTACGAATTTTCACGAAACTTGGTGGAAGGACGGGACACGGGACAATAAATACACACAATTCATTATGGCATGTTACACTGGACGATTCGTGTATCTTTGTGAGTACAGTCAAGTCCTCACCCTGACACGAACAAACAAAGTGTCCTTACTTCTCTAAAAGGTCTATAATTTAATCCTCACAAAGATCGAAGTACAAGTACACACACACAGACACACACACACACTCACTCCCACCCTCCACCTGTCGTCACCAGCTGGCTGATACACCTGGCTCACCAGCATCGGCCAAAAAAAAATGGAAAGTTACCATAGCAACCATATGGTGTTGGCCTGCCATAGTTGGCATTGCCATGGTAACAGGAGATCAGACAAGTAGGCAGTGCCAGCTTTATAGGCCAGGATGGACCAGACACACACACATGCACACACACACACACACACACACACACACACACACACACACATGCACACACACACACACACACACACACACACACTGATTCTTCAGAGCTCTATAAAACAGCTGCTGACATTTACATAGACACATGACTTAAAGTAACAACATGTGACTTAGTCCAATATTTGCTGTTTCTCTGTCTCCAGTTGTTTCACTTCTACATGTGACCTCTTTATGAAAAGTCTTATTTCTAATATTTGTCGGTCGTGAAAGAAAATGTTCGTCTTAACGTGGAAAATACAACAAATCAGAATGAATGATCTCGCAGATTATCCCTTTAAATCAAGGTCACAGCTTTTAGCGAAGTGAGTCAGTGATTCTTCTCATTTCTAACTATTTCCTGGACAAACTAGAACATTTTAATTTAAAAATTAGAACATTTTGCACAGCGAGAGAACAAAACAAGCTTCAAAACACAAAACGTCATACTTCCAACTATTTCATTTTCGACAACAATAGGACAGGGACTGAATGATCTGGGTTAAATTTAACATCCTTGGCCACGTCTTTTGTCGCATAGCTTCTGTGGGCATGCACATACATTGGCAGGATATAGATTTGGAAGATAATGTGCGACCAAAAATAAAGTTCAGCTGCCTCCACAATGTTTTCTTCAAGTTTGTCCAACAGGGAATCGTTTCTTTTTCCTTCTCTGTGCATTGTCAGCACCGTGCAAATAAACCACGTGTGCAAAGCTGAGTCATTAGTGAGGTGTTTGACTGTAGCTTTATTTTGGTAAGGTCTGTTGTAAGGATACAGGAAAAGTTTGTTCTGCAGGAAAAACATTGATACAAAAATACACATTTACATGAACTCAGGTGACATAAACTTATTTTTTTCTATCTACACTGAATACGTTTTATTCACAAATGCCTTTAACTATTTTATAAAATTCAAGGTCATACCATTATTGTGTATCATTCTATTTTTATTTCATTATTTTACACATTTGTATATATTTTATTTGTATTAACTTTCTCCTTCGACTTATTTTTAAAGTTCTTTCAACAGATTTTATCCTTTAAATTTGTTTTTCCTATTTTCCTCTTTTATTATACTCTTTTTAATCTCTTTGCCTGAGAGATGTTTTGTGCTTTTTGATTTTTAAATGGACTTCTTTTAAATTTAGTCTGTCCAGCACCTTGAAACAACCTCCGTGTATGAAATTCTGCTTTATAAATAAAACTGCTTCGCCTTGTTTCCTGGAGCAAATTTCAGGTTTTTGTACAAACTCCTGTGGAAAATATTCTCCTGCATAGAAAGTGGTGATTCAAAGATGTTTTGCTTTTTTTATATCTTTGATCGACAGATAAGTTGATAGAAGGTCAAGTTGAGAGACTGAGTAAAGATCTTCCGTCTGATTTCAAAAAATTGCTTTCAAACATTTTGGGAATGTTCCAAATAATCTGTGTCTTTGTCGTAATCTTTTCAGGCCAAGTTTCCTTCAGATAGTTGGAGAAATCTGCAACGTCTGTCTGTACCAGAGCACAATACCAGTCTGGTACTGTGTTGAAGGAAGAGCTGAAAAACTGGCTTCGCCTTTAGTGAGAGCTCCGGGTGAGCAAAAGTACATATTTGTGCGCACGTGTGTTTACACACTCCCACACCAGGTTGCATACCTCAGACCTGAGTATGCATGAGAGAAATAACGCTCACACACCTTCTATCACTATCTGTCTTTTTTTAAATAAACACACACACACGCGCACACTCACGCACACACACACACAGCGGTTTCTTACCACAGCTGCGACCTTGAGACTCAATATGAACGAGCATATCTCTCACACACAGACACCAAATTCTAAATCTCTGTGTATGTGTGTTAACATGGAGCTTCACCAGCTCTGTCTGCAAAAAGAAAAACTCTTCCTCCTCTCCTCCTCCTCTCTTCTCCTCTCCTCCTCCTCTCTTCTCCTCTCCTCCTCCTCTCCTCCTCCTCTCTTCTCCTCTCCTCCTCCTCTTCTCTCCTCTCCTTCTCTCTTCTCCTCCAGACGTAAAACTTAAACCAGACACAAAACATTAAGACTTGACTTGGATTTGGACTTGACTCACTTGCATCTTGAAAAGTACACATAATAAAGTGTGTGATTATATTTTGACCATAATATTGATATATACATAATATATTTAATACCAACTGTTTATTATTTACAAGGTCAATAGCAAACATCTACTTTTTAAAATACAAAATTCCCTAAATTTTAATCTTTGAGAATGAAAGCGCTGCTGAAATCCTGTTTTTCAGTTGCACTCTTTCAAAAATTAACTTCTACCTGCTCAATAGACTTTTTGATTTGCTTCTGTTTATTCATTTTCTGAAGGGGAAAATTAGCAGTGGTGTTCTGTTTTTTTTACGTTTTCTTTCTATTCAGATTTCATTCCTCTTTCTCATCTATTTCCTGTGGCTTTCTGGCTCTTGTCCTTCAGTGTTTGTTTTAATTAATTTAACACTTTCATCCAGATTTTTCTCTCTTTTATTTGACTCTGATCGGAGGTGAAAGGTGCTGCCGTCCTGTCCCAAACACAAGAACGGCTTTCTGTAGCACATACTTGTTCTGTAGTCCCCTTGAATTCAATAAATATGCACCAAATAACATAAACTCATAAACATCAGTCCCCTCAATCTGACAGATTTCTCTCAATTAAGGTTGATAGACAATCACGACAAACTGTACCAGCTGTAGAGGAGAGCAGGTATTTTCCACGTCACATCATGAAAGAGGACGGAATGACCCTCATATCGAGCCACGCTACCGAAACAAGGGCACAGCTTCCTCATCCGAAAATAATGTTAGGTCCAGTCTTGTGCCTGAGGTGAGTTTTCAGTCCTCGGTAATTTGAATAAATTCTCAATAATTTAATCTCACCAACACATACAAATGGATCCTCTCACCAAAGCTGCTTGAATCAATATATTCATATCGACAATGGATCAAATAATAAATAATCTAAAATCAAGCACTTTGAAATGAAAGGAAAAGGATAAAAGAAACATCATATTATATTTAAAACAATCACTCTATTCTATTCAGTTATAGGTTTTGTTGCTATGTTCTGCTTTGACTTTTACTGTATTAAAGAAAATCCATTTTTCGGTGATTCAAACATTGAACAATCTGTCGTCTGTCATGACAGAGTGAAGGTTGTGTCTTTTCAGAAAAGTAAAACTTAAATTGCTGTTTTCTATTCACGCTCAGGTCAACTTCACATTTCTGGTTAGCGGAGTCAGGGCCGTGTCGTATACTGTACATTATAAAGCAGCCACAATTCAAGTCTTTATCCTAAACTGAGAGGACAAGCCGGGGTATAAGGTGCAGGCTGATGGGTTTTGCATTTCCATTTTCTACTTATTGCAAATTATTCAGCTTTCTGAATGTACCTGAAACCAAGAGCACAAGACAAGGGGCCGTCTCTCTTGACTTTGCTGTCTAACTTCAAATAAACTATATGACAGACAGAGACAGGAGTTGTCCTTCCTTAACAGGTGGTGAAATAACAAGCAAGTCACAGAGCGCTCAGTCAAGAAGGGGTCATAGAGGAACTTGACTTTATATCTGAGGCCTCTCCTGGACGATCTTTAGCAGGTATGATGCTCACTGTGTTCCCTGTCTTATTTCACAGTAATACCATCATGACTATAGTCCTCTAAGATGCAGAGATACATTTTGAACTATGGTTATCACATAATTTTCTGACTTCTTCTTGATGTCACTCATCATACGATTTCACTTATATGATAGGGAATCATTTTCTGATCAATAT
The DNA here is from genome assembly GCF_009819705.1 of Hippoglossus hippoglossus. Taxonomy (NCBI): domain Eukaryota; kingdom Metazoa; phylum Chordata; class Actinopteri; order Pleuronectiformes; family Pleuronectidae; genus Hippoglossus; species Hippoglossus hippoglossus. The sequence continues at coordinate 4,722,310 of NC_047174.1, forward strand.
AAGCTTTAGATTGTGTCTCTAGCCTGATAATTTGCAGAGATCTCTTGGAAAATGTGCATTTCAGACCATATTTGTTGTCATTCTTGACTTTTTCTCTTTCACCGATCAGCTCCAAAAGTTAATCATCTGGAGATAATCTCCCAAATTATCATCCTACCAAGTTTGGTAAAAATCCATGTTTTTGTTGTTGAGTTATTTTGTTCACACACAGACGGGAGTGAAAACAAAACCCTGGCCAAGCTGACACACAGGGAAATAAGAAAATTAATTTCATGGTGGTGCTAGAGGTGAAGTCTGGGGAATCACCGAACCCTGTGCGGTTCCTCCTCTGGCAACATCAGTGTGAAATTTAATAGCGATCTGTTGCTGGGATTTCAGTCTGAGTTAGAACAACAGGTGGACTTTGCCAAACCTTGAGCCCCCCCCCTCCCTCCCTCCCTCTCTCCCTCCTTCCATTCCTCCAGCCAGGCCAAAAACTGCAGACTCACCAGAGTGTTTGAAGAGAGGAAGCTGAAGCCATTAGCCATTAGAAAATATGACATGTTCCAGCTTGTATCACACAGATTTTAAACAGTAAGCAGTTGAACATCCTGAGTGTGATATATACCAGAAAACTGCTTAAAAGTGTTTATGTTAATGTTTCTTAGACATAATCAGCTGAGAATTGATCGTTTTTTGATTTGACCTGAAGTTGTTTATCATTATGACAAAGCAAAAGTTCACTAAAACAAATTCATATTCCTCTCAATCACATCCATATGAGGCCGTTGCCGAGCTCTGGTCTGCAGCTGGGGCCAGTGAGAACAGCTTTAATGTACCAGTTTGTGAATTTGCATCCTGTTACAATGTGGCAGTTCAAATTTGCCTTTTTATTAACTGCAAACACAATTTTCCCTGTAACCCTGCCCTCACTGAACTGAGCTGAATTACACTGAACTGAACCACAGCCTGGAATTGGATGTAAAAATACATCACTGAATGGGAACCGGAAAATTGTCTGATATTAAGGTTATTTTCTGTCCGTACGGGGGTTTGGACTGAAAACAGAGGAAGCTCCTGTGTAATCCATCATAGAGACACTGGTTGGAGCACATTTGGTCTCAGAATTGCACTGGTGAGTTCCACTGAGCGCGCTGACAGGTTAGATTGCTGGAAATTGTCTGCACAGGAACAATGTACCTGTGTCGGGGTTGAACAGGGTCGTCCAGTAGTTCCAAATATAAAATCTATTTGTGCTCGCTGTCCATTTTCCAGCACAGGAAATGTTTCGTGCAGACTAACTTTCAGTCCAGATCTGATATTACACAGCAATGACTGCCTGCCATGTTATTTGCTACCTGAAGCTGGATTAGAGTTGCAACGTGATGGAAAAAAACAAGGGTGGAAGAGAAATGAACAACTTCAAATCACCGCAGAGCAGATTTCCCACTGTGAAATACGATGTTTGGTTCAAATTCTACTGAAAAACTGATTCCATGTGAACATTTCAATGACAAAATCCACTTTTACATTCACTTTAGCACACATCTGACAGACGTTACACGAGATACAAGATCTGTGCAACTATATTTGCCAATAAATGTGAATATTGAAGATGTGACAGCGGGTAAATATACTCTGTGTATCGTAGGAGCATCCATGACAGCAAACAGGGTTGTATTCACTGTATACCCATGAACAAATCATTTGTTATGTTGGAAGTACAGGTGAACTGGGATGATTCAAGCCCATGGAACAAAGCTGCAAATGTAAAAGCCGCCTGCATCAGTGCTGCCTGCATCAGTGCATACAAAAGAAAGGCACGACAGCAATGTGTGTGAGAAGGAAACTGCACATGAAGCTGCAACTTCAGCAAACACAACAGTGAGGATTCAGTATAATGACCGGGCGCCAACACTGCGTGACAACAGCAGAACTCCCATTTTGAAGCCGAGTAGAAACCTCAGAGTGATATTTGGTCCCAGGTTTAATTTGCAGGACATTTAATTCCAGGTCAGACAGTTTGAATTGAATTGAATTATGTGATTAAAAACTCATAAATGTATTAAAATAGAGTCATTTTAAAGGGGGAATATCAGATGAGCCTGTTGTCTTCGTTGAATGAAGAATGTGGAGCATCACTTATTTTATAATTCAGTTTCACAAAACAACTAAATACTTCATCTTTTGGCTGCTCAGCATAACATTATCTTCGGGATTTATAAAAATTGTTCAAGAAACTGAGTCGATTCCAAAAAGAGAACCACACAGACTTTTAGGAAATTAACTCTTTTGTGAAGAAGGAAATGTTTTGTATTGGTCAACTGTTTATCATCGGTTACATCTACGTGGTATTAAAGGGGTTCAAGATTTTGGATCCAGATTTTATTCTCGTAATATCACTTGGACTTTTCCCCCATTATTAAATTATAACTTTATTCTTGTAATAGTTTGACAAACAAAACGCGCTGACACAATGCACATCTGTTTCCTGCTCGTACATTCCCTGCACCATATTTATAGCTCAAGCCGTGCAGCAAATCAAAACATCTATGTTGTGAAGGCCCGTCATGATTTTATCTAACCCACGTCTGACAAGCTTGGCTGTCACTGCTGTTGGCGACTTTCTTCACACGGGAAAGAACAGAAATGGTTGCTAACATGCTGGTGTACGAAGCGCGATAAGCTAATTGTATAAAGATGAAATAAACCGCAAACGTGAGCAAAGTTTACACGTTTATTTTTATACAGGGGATGTAAAGGTCGTCCTTTAACTTTCAATTTGATAGAAAAGTTTTACTACAAAATAAAAGAAAGGTGCAGTTGTGTTCACAGTCCACTAACAGTCCTCATGGTCTCCTTTAAATCAGCGGGGAGCGCCCCCTGGCTGCACATATTGATGAGGTTGCAGATCCTGCAGAATTCTCTTATGTTTCTCTTTGCTCTTTTTTTGTTTTTGTTCATGAGTTCAATTTGCTGAAATGAACATGAGCACAAACATTGTGTGGTGATGTAACACAGGCCCACTTGAATTTCCTCCTCCCTTTGTATCTGGATGTGTGTTGTGCTTCTTGACATGAGGAGGTTATGAGTTGTTTCTGTTCTGTGGCTCAGGAGGCGGAGCGAGCCGTTCCATGAGCGGAGGGTCGTGGGTTTGACCCCCGGCTCCTTCACTTGACATGTTAAAGTGTCCTTGGGCACGGCCGTCACTGAATGACTGATAGAGAAGTGCGATACATTTGCATATATGGAAGTAAAGAAGTGCTGTATGAATGTGCGTGTCAATGTGTGAATGTGACTCGTAGTTGTAAAGCACTTTGAGTGGCTGTTAAGACTAGAAAAATGTAGCCATTCACATTTCATTCTACACTTTATGTCAGATAATTATCCATTTAAAGAAATCACCTTGGGTTCTGAATATAACTCCAAGGCCAAAATTTGTATTTCACTGAAAAATCTGTGTTTTATATCTGCTTTCAGACTTGCATTGAGCTCTGGAGATCCTCCACACATTCTCCTCAGTATGCGTGAACGCAAATGTCCGAGTGAGAGCCTCCAGACTTTCTCCATCTGGCCCCCCCGAGTATAAAGACTGCAGAAACTCCGGAGGAGCCCATGTGAGAACACAGCAGGATCCTCCACAGGATTCACCACGAGCTAGAGGAGGTGCTGATGATGCTTCTAATACGTGACAGATGAAAAAACAGAAAGAAAACAAATATCTCTGGATGACAAAGCGGAGCCTTCATGTGGAGGACACCAACGGAAATGTCAACAGAGCTTTTGGTGATAAGAGCCGACGCTGGTGTCCATGTGTTGTAAACAAAACCAAAAGTTACACGGAAGGAAAAGCTACATGTAGAACTTTTAAAGGTTCAGTGTGTAGAATTTAGTGACATCTAGTGGTGAAGTTGCATGTTGCAGCTGAATACCCCTCACCTCACCCTCCCCTTCCAAACAAGAAAGTGAACCTGTGGTAGCCTTCAGTTGTCATAAAAACTCAAAAGGTGTTTAGTTTGTCCAGTTTGGCCTCGTTCTACGGTAAACAGAGAAAAAACAATCATACAGTTAAAATGAAACACACTATTATTTTATTATTTTAGATCCCACCCCCTCAATCGGCATAGTGATGAGCAGATGATGAGTGAAATTTCATTTTTGGGTGAACTATCCCTATACGTCAAGAGAGAACTTTCATTATTTGGGTGAACTATTCCTTTGATGTGGGGATTTCTACATAATGAAATAATGTGACTTTGATAAAAATAAGTATATATCGACAGAAAAACGCACAAACCGGACAAAACGACGAATCCTCGCTTCGAGACACGTTGTTTTCTTTTAATCTGCTTTTTGAAGCGGACTCCTGCCTCGTGACGTCACACACCTCCCTCTCTCCCTCTCTCTTTCTCTACCTCTCTCTCTCTCTCGTGCCCGCGCTCCCTCACTCGGGTCCGCGGGAGCCCGCAAGCAAGCGAGAAAAAAAAAAAGCGTACGAGAAAGCGCAGAAAGGAGAGAATGGAGCGTCCGACTCCACGGGAGGAATAACAAGAAGAAGAGGACGAGCGAGAGGAAAAGACGCGTGAAGGAGGAAGAGGAGTGAAGAGCAAACTTTTTTACTTTTTCGGTTCCCCTTTTTTCGCTTGTTCCGGACGGTGGGGGGGGTGGGGGAGACTGTCACGGACTCGGGCCACGTTTGAAAACATGGATACACTTTCCCGTGAACGTCCTGGACTTCTTCTTCTTCTTCTTCTTCTTCTTCACCTCTCCACGGTGTCCGCGCAGATGCCGACAGGTACGACAACACGCAAACAGAGTCCCCGCAATGTTTCTCACGCACGGTTTCTTAAAGTTGGTTCGTTTTCCTGCTCTTCGTCCCCCTCTCTCTGCTCACGCATTCCTCACAGGTGTGTTTAGGTGCGGGAGGAAATAAAGAAAAAAGTTAACCTCCGCGTTGGAAACGTACAATTGTCACCTTTTGCGCACTTTCTCTTGCGTGGTAAATTCTGTTTTTTTTGTTGCAATTACAACGCGAAAAATGTCTCTCTCCTTTTACGCAAGTGGCGTACCCGAGCCCGTGCGAGGTGCTCGGCTCTCACTTGAACCGATGACTAACACGGTGCTCGTGGCGCAGACTGCGAACTTTGTTATAATCCTAAAGGTTTAGAACTTAGTTGACTCTTTACGTTCTCATCGCAGGACTCCCTGTCAAATCGTTAGAAAACAGCTGATCTGATTTTTAAAGATCCCGAAAAACACAAACGATCCGAGGTGCATTCACTTGCATCCGCGATCACACACAACATTCGTCTCATCTCTTTTATATTGTAATGCTATAATAACATTTATTATAAGAAGACATAAGAGGAGTGGTTGATCCTGTGCGTGGAAAACATCGTCCACTTTTCATCCGTGCAGCGCGTGGATGGAGAAAAAAGTTGCATGTGTGCACGATCGCTGCGTAAAAGCCACAATACACATGTAACGTCACATGGATGATCTGTATCATACGTGTTTATTATAACGATCCTGCACTTTGTGGTGTTTTCCACTCCGCGGTCCTCTCAGGTCGTGGAGCTGCGTCCGAGAAGAGTTTATTCCGACCTTTATCCTCCTTTTAAATGCACGTGCAGCTTCTCGTCATTCACATACTTAATTATATATAATGATAGTGGTGTGAAGAGATGACTAGAGGACTGTTGCTCTTGTGCGTGAGGCAGCGGTCGCTTCGCTTCGTGCGTGAGCTCCTCGCGAACCAAACGATCCATGCTCCAACTTTTATCTGCGCTTTTACGCACTAAAACCTAATGGTTGGGAAAATAGCGTGCACGCCGATCGCCTGTTGGAGGAATGCGAGAGCGGTTACTTTTTATTTCCTGGGGGTTTCATCCCGTGATAAAAGTGTAAATCGGAGGGAATCTGCGGAGATACGGGGTGTTGAGTATTCAGAATGCGTGAAATGACCGCTGCGTGTTTTTTTTTTGCGGGGATGCACGCTGCAGGACTCGGGGTTTTTTGTCCTGCAGAAACACGCACGGTGCACGGAGAAAACCCTGCAGCGGTGCGTGCATGTGCCCGGTGCTGTGACGGGACCGTGCGTTTGCAAAGGTCCGATAAAGGAACTCGCAGAGGAAGTTACCACGTAGAGAAAACACACGACAAGACATGTCTCCCTGCAAGTCACGCAAACTCTTTCTGTACCTGTGTCTGCGTGGCTGCTGTGCGGTTTTATTTCCGTATTCAGCTGTTGTTTGAACCCCACACACACACACACGCACACGCACACACACGGCTGTTTTCCAAGTTGACCTCCAAAAACTCACACCCGGGCCACGTCAGGATGTAATAAAGGACACATCACGCTCCATTTAAGTGCTGGAAATAACCAGAAACTGTGTAACAATGTCGTTTTCTGCTCCACTGTTCTCCGGCTCCGGCCTGTCAATGATTTGCATAGAAATTACACATTAATTACCAATTCATCTGTGAGCCCCCCCCTCTGAAGCCTCTATATACCCCATGTGTATCTACCCCACCCACCTCCCCCCTCCGCCCTTGCAGCCATTTGGTCCTGTGGGTAACAAATGTGTGGAATTTCTTCTTGGAGGCCTCTCTGGGAATTAGAGTGCCGTTCATTTGCAAGTAAATGCTGGTGGCTGGATGCTGCATTAACATAGAGTGGGAGGAGGGTTGTCATTAGTGTGGGGACGGGGGTAAAAGAGTCGCTTTTCTCTTGCAGAATACATTTTCTTTAGGGGAAAATGTAATGTTTAATTGCAATGAAAGGAACCAGTTTATAGGAATTAATGGCCTTATACTGTGAATCCAGCGAGACCTTGGTGCAGAGCGTGGGGGATTTTGTGGATCGGTCATTTCTGTGGCAGCACTTTTATCCAATCATTTCACCACGGTATGTGTAAGTGATGAGGCTGACGGGGTTAATGGGCGGATCAATAACGCAGCCAACGTGACCCGTCGCTGAGAAAAAGTGGCGATTATTAAGTTGCCGATGAAAGGAAATCACTGGGGGAATCAAACGTGTGTCTTCTTGCTTCACCAGCCTCCTGTTTCACTGACAGGATGCGTCAGCAGCAGGAATGTAAAAACGCGTCACGTCTCGACAGAGTCTGCGTTAACACGTCGTCTCTGGATCTGCCTCATTTCTGTCTCTAATTCCCCATTTACAAAGGGAAACTATAAATTATGGCGTTTATGTAAATATGTCTGTCTCACTCTCATCTCTTGTTATTGTGCTGTTTCTGAGGCTGTTTGGTTTTGGCTTTATCACCGAGGAAGTCAGCATAATGAATGTGAGTCTTTTGCGAAGTCGACGACCGACTTCATGATAATTTGACAACTTTCTAAATGTGTCTCCTCTCTGATCGAGTTGTGACACAGATTTCCGGCGTCTGTAATCTTAATGAAGTGAAATAATTGTTTTCCATTAGCGTCTCCAGACGAATTAGAAGGCCTCCGCCGCCGCTACTGAGCCGGTTTAATTATAATTGTAAATTATTTTAGTATTTTTGAGCATTAGAACCAAGTTGGTTTAATTATAATTACTTTCCCGCTCCATTTGGAAGATGAAAAAAAAAAATTTGTCTGTTTTCCCAGAGAAAGGCGAGAGGAAGGGAGTGATAGTGAGAAAGAGGACAAGAAGAGGAGAGGGAGGAAAATAACAAGAAGTGCAACCATTGGTTTTTGGCCGTGGGCATCTCCTCCACTCAAGAGACTGTGAAAACGGCAGGAGGGAGTGTCAGTGTGTGTCAGTGTGTGTTTCTCTGTCATGCCTCTTTGTGTGTGTCTGTGTGTGAGAATGTGTGTTGCTGTCATTTACAGAGGAAGAGGGAGGCCGATGCTTTGAAGCCCCGCGGAGTACAGTGGTAACACAGACGAGCATGTGAAATGTTCGCCTCTCATTTAGACTTTTTTAGAAAGACGCCTCATTCTACTCATGCCATGTTAAAATGGCGCCAAATCAAAGGCCCGTTTTTATTTATTTTCTCGTTAAAAGTAATGCCTCTCGCCGCCATCCCTCAGATCCATCTTAATGTCTTCTTCTTCAAATAAAACGCCACTTTGCCCAGAGCCAATCTGTTTCTACGGATTTTCAATTTAGTGATAGATTTAAAAAAAAAAAAAAAGAAAATGGGGAGAGGGAAAAAAAACACAAACCCATCTCTTTGAAAAGTACTGGCTCATTTCTTCTGCTGTTTGGGGATGAAGTCTGAGCGCACACAAGCAATGTAATTAATCTGTTGAGAGAATTCATTAGCTAATCCCCCATTAGCATGTGTGTGTCTGTGTGTGTCTGTGTGTGTGTGAGTTGGAGGGGGTTGAGAAATGCATTAGCGACACACAGCGACTTAGGTTAAGTTGTCAGAGAGTTTCGAAGAGCGAGCGACACGGAGGACAGCGCATGATTGACACGCCGACCTGTCAGGGAAAACATCTCAACCACACCGCAGGGTGTCATGCTAGCCACTGGATGTGTGTTCTTTTGAAACATGCCACGCGTTTTTGCCAAATCTGTGGAATTCTGGCGTGAATCAGCGCCTCGTTTTTCAAGAGGACACGACAAGAGGCCGCAATTAACCGAACACCAGCGATGCTCGTAAATCACAGAGTTCCTTTGTTGACTTTTCTGCCTCGCAACATTGCTTCGCTTCTACTTTACTGCATCTGGTGAAGAACATTTTGAGTTGTTTAAAAACTCTTTAAAAGAAGTCATTAATTGTGCTGTGAGTCTGTGGGTTATTTGGGCTCAGCACATGGTAAAAGAAAAATGTCCCTTTGTTTTGCACGCTGATGTAACGGCTGCTTCCTAAATAAGATGACTGGTAATTAATTAATCTTGTCTATGCTGAGATATACAGTAAGTACCCTGTGGTGTTGTATATCAGCAATTATGGCAAAAGAGTAGGAGAAACAAGAGTCTCGGCCTGGACTTCAACCAGAGATGTTTTATTCTTTAATTTTTTGGGGGCTTTCTGGTGGAGAAGAGACTTAATTGGCTGCTTTTAGACGTTCGCTGAACTCTTAATCTTCCCGAAATTATCCAGAGGGACCGAATGTGGGAACGCGAATGTACGAGTCAGTTGCTCCAAACATTTCCCAGAACTTTTTCTGCCTGCCCCCCCCCGAGTGAAATGTCAGAGTCAGCGTGAGCCCACGTGAGAATACAGCAGAATATTGTCTTATTGCAGAATTCACTGCAATGACAGTTCTAACACGCAGACACAAATATCTCAGGATGAAAAAGAGGTGTTGTACAGGTAGAAAAGTCGCCAACGAGGAGATATCAACTTGGAAAGATGATGAGATTCAAGAGCATTTGGCGATAACGGCCGATGCTGGCGTCCATGTGCTGTAAACAAGAACATGTGATTCCTGCCTCCTGCATGTTCTACCCAGATTCCACCCTTCACCGGATTATTTTGGACATTTTCCTGCTGTTGTGACCATTTTTGGACAATCAGACCTCCAGAAAATGTGTGACATGGAGGCTTCGTCTGTATTTGAGCTTTTATTGTGTTCTCTCTGTCTTATATGACAACTTTACCCCCTCAGTTAAGCTAATATGCAACATTTCCACTTGCACAAATTACACAAAAAGAGACAGATGTGAATATACTGACTGTTGTGGCCAGGATTAACCTTTATACACTGGTAGATGATGGATGTAAATCATCAGTCATCCAGCAGGAAGTGAAGCTAGAAGGTGGCACAGTCCCTATGGAAATGAAGGAGGCAGCACATCCCAAACAAATCCAGAATCCCTGAAATATCACATCCCTGATGAATGATGGTATTAGTCCAACATCATCAATCTCCGCTCTGCCCTGTTTGGCTCTGGTCACAGCTGTCGGTACAAGGAGGGGGCTTGAAACACACTGCTACCTCACACACACACATACATACACTCGCTTACACACACTTACACACACGGCTGGCTAATGACAGATTAAGTAATCAACACTCTCAGCTGATTAATTACATTACAGTGCGCACACACACTCATTGACTCACACAGATGTGAGCGGCCTCAGCACCAGTTGTGTGTGTGCGTGTGTGTGTGATGATAATGGTATATATAATGGAGGCATGGCTGGTTTGTGTGTGTGTGTGTGTGTGTGTGTGTGTGTGTGTGTGTGTGTGTGTGTGTGTGTGTGTGTGTGTGTGTGTGTGTGTGTGTGTGTGTGTGTGTGTGTGTGTGTGTGTGTGTGTGTGTGTGTGTGTGTGTGTGTGTGTGTGTGTGAGAGAGATTAACAGATGCAGGCAGGTGACGACAGTCTTGGGAAAACCATTATTTTTGGTTACCACAGGGGTTAGGTGAAGCAGAGGGGAAGGGTTGAGGTCGGACGTGTGTGGGTCAAAGGTTAAAGTTACAGTTGTCCACACAAACAACCTTTTTTAAAATACCAATTTGTGCTAAACGAGAGGTTGTACATTTATTGTGAGGTGTTTACTTTTATTGCAGATTATTTCTGAGGCCCCTGGTCCCTTTTCTCCCTCTTAAACTGCATGTACATTAAAACTTGGCAATTTCTGCAAGGATATTTACAGCTTTTATTTTTTTTACAAGATCCCCCTTTTTCTTTTAAGGAGAAGCCAGACTTCTCACATGTTGCAGTAAAGGCGATAGGACAGTAAAAACCTGAACATTTCCAAGAGGGTTGAATGCCTTTTTATATGCACTGTGTTTTATGACAACATGGCTTCCTACTAAAGCAGCGGGTTTTTCCCACTGTGTGTGTGTGTGTTGTTGCTAATGACCTGCAGAAAACTTTAAAAAACACTCTTTGTTCTTCACCTTCTGACAGTTTCTCTGTAAACTTTATTGTTAATCAGGGTTTGGGAAATCTGGCTGGGCTCTCTGCTTGATTTATTTACACGGCATGTGCCTGTAATCATGGAAAACATTGTGCTTGGACAGCAAATTGCGTCCAGAGCTTTTCTCTGATGTGCATGTGTTTGACCTGTGCATGCCTTCCAAACTAATTCTGTCTTCTTATTCTTTGCTTTGCCTCTACCGGACGCAGCTCACATGGGGCGCGCTGAGAAGGGTGAGTTATGACCGGCCAGCCACGAGCTGAGCTTCACCTGTCAACGTCATCGTCATCGTCATAGTCATCGTCTTTGTTGTCGTCACACGTAACCCTGGGTCTGTGCCTTAACCTCCCTTCATTTCCATGTGTAGAGATCAGCTGCAGTGGTCTAAGTGTTCCCTGATCCCTAATTGTTAGTTTTGTCAACCGTACTCCTGCCATGTTTTAGCTGTTGTGTCTTCACTAACCATTGCATTTTTGGACTTAAAGCTCATTTACATGTATAGTGGTTTCTGTGCGTCTCTTAGAAGCCGTTATTTACTGTGCATTCACATGCTCCTCAGAATGTCCAACTTGAGTGTGTTTGTGTGCTTTGAAGACGAATGTTGGGGAAAAAACATGGAGGCTGTAAACAAAATGTGTTGTATTTATGTGTCTGGAGGGTTTAAACAACACCTTGAATGCTCATCGCAATATTTATATACTAACAAAGGGTAAATTGGTCCTAAAAACGTCTTGGCTAAAGTTTGAAAGTGACTAAAGTAACATCTGACAAGTTCACATTAGAAACTACTATTTAGAGCTGCAGAGCAATTTGGCAACTCGTGTACCAAAATCTTCACAGACTTTACGAGTTGTTTTGAGTCTGGAACTAATTTGTCCGATTATTTCAACACCACACGAACGCACAACTCAGCCTTGTACACAGTGATATTTAAACAAACACACCGCAGCCGATTCGATGTTGAGATGGTTTTTGGTTCTTTCAGGTCACGTCTGCAGCTTCTTCCGTTCCTTGGAAATAATTTCTACAAAGTCCAACTTGCATTGAATCAATGAAACATTTGAAGCGTTGCTGCTGTGTGTCGTTGCCGCTCTGCCAGCTTGGCTGTCAGTTAATCCATTTGCCATTTGTCTGCGTGTTTCCCTTCCTGTCGCTGTCTGTCTGTGTGAAGTCCGACAGCTGTTGGGAGTCTTGGAAGTTTTCAGGTGCCGTTTGTTTAGCTGAGCCTGGTCTTTAATAAAAAAGAGCTCTGAGTAACTTCAGTAGCCGAATACACCTCTTTTCATCTTTTCTCTTCTCTTCTGTCATCTTCTCTCCTCTTCTCCGTCTCCCTCTCTTTCACACAAACACACTCATGGCGGTGGGTTGTTAATGAGGGACTGTTTTTTTTTTTTTTCTCGGGAAAGTGACAGGTTAGTAAAATACACCACAGACGCGTCACACAGCAGGGACAGGCAGAGAGATCGCTGTGTCACTGCGGAGTTTGGTGCATGTGGTATCCCACAAGGCTTTGCTGTGCCAAAAAAACTGAGCAATTATAAACTTTATGTACAAAATAAAAAGAAATAAAAAGCCAAATTCATTTTTACACTGTCAAACTTTGCACAAGGTATTATTCTGCTTAGTCGTTAAAAACTGAAAGAGAAGCTCAGAGTGTGTTGGGCAGTGCTCCGCTTGAAAACACAAATTATTTAATACAGAAATAATGGCGAGCTAATGGTCGGCCGTTGGGGCAGAAATCCTGTCGGTTCACATTAAGCAGGACAGGTTCTTGAAAATGGATTTGACAGCTTCTGCATCTGCGCTCACTGATCTCAGGAGATTTCCCTTAATTCATCCTCTGAGACGAAAATGTGTTTGATGGTCTTCTGGTTCATAGGTGATAGTTTGTAGAGACTAACACAGGTGTAGTGTTTTTAAAGGATAAGGTCAGATTTATCAAGTGGTACAGCCCAGAGTCTAACTTGAATTGAAACCTCTCTGAAGGCCAAATCTGTAATTATCTTGTTTTGCTGTGAATCATTCATGACTCAATAAAAAGGGTGGAGATCCCCCAACTTGTTTTGATGGTTTGTGAATAGACTCCACATCAAACCCTCATATCCATCAAGTTTTAATTTTCCATCCGGGAATTAAAACCCACGAAGCTTCACCCAGAAACACTCAACATATATAAATCTCCAACCCGGCTTCCTTCCTTCATTTACACTATAATACATTACAGCTCATAATCATTTTTGTTCCACTTAGCAGACGTTTAAGGAATTTTATTGTCGCATGTTTGCACCAACAAACAATTTCTTTGAATAACTATATGTAAAAAATAAATGCACATGTATAAATATACTCAATGTAAAACACAAACTTCATATCCACTCATTTATTGATAAGTTGAGTCTTTGGACTTAAAACGGCCAGAAAAGCCTAAAGTGAACATAAACCTCTTCTGTTCTTTTGTTATTTATATTCTCACATTAGTGAAGGAGGTCTGTACTTTAGGCAAAATGGTTCTCTGCCATTAAATGAAGCATAAAAGTGATACCTCACAGTTAATCTGCAGTTTTCCTCTTGTCACTGTAACCAAGCCCTGATATTGTCCTGTGTGTTTATCATATCGGGTGTTGGGGGGGATTCTGCTGACTCAGTTGCTGATGTGAAACCAAAAATCAAAACCCAAAACAGATCTGCTCCCACACACGTCTCCTTGTTTTTCCTCAACCCTTCATCCTCGTCTTCCTCTCCTTTCAACTTCCAAACAAAGGCGAAATGCCCAAAATAATCTATAAAGAAGAATTTCAATGAGGAGATGATCCAAAGTTTGACTTTCCGGAGGCACGTGCTGTTGCTGTTTTCGTCTCCTTCAAAGCTCCTTGTGAGTCACGGAAAGTGTATTTACAGTGACAGGTAATATCAGGATTTAGAAACCTTACATAAAAGATGCTCTTTGTTTTATTTACTTTAGACAACGGTTTTATCTGCATTGAGTTAATGTGACGGCCGATCTCTGTGTGTGTGTGTGTGTGTGTGTGTGTGTGTGTGTGTGTGTGTGTGTGTGTGTGTGTGTGTGTGTGTGTGTGTGTGTGTGTGTGTGTGTGTGTGTGTGTGTGTGTGTGTGTGTGTGTGTGTGTGTGTTTTCAGCCTCATTGTATTTGCCTTCAGGTGGACTGGATCTACAGTGTACATGTCCAAAGAGCTCTTGTGTGTGTCTGTGTGTGCGTGTAGCTCTGGGCAGTGGCTGAAGTGGTTTACATTAGTACAGTTAAGAAGACATCTGTCATGAACACACACACACACAGACACACATCAGGAACGAGACTTTCTCTGGTTTACTGATCCTGGATTGCTTATGGCTACGTGTGTGTGTGTGTAGTCTTGTGTTAACTCCCAGAGGACATTGTGCTGCAGTCACTTTCAGCCTCGTACAGTATGTATACGCTGATATCAAAAAGACAAGGACACTATTTTTACTCTTCTTACATTCCTTGCTGATAACTCTCCGCTCTTTAAGCTGATTTCATGTCAAGAGCGGTATAAGCTTTCGAGATATATAAACCCTCGGTTGTGTGTGTGTATGTGTGTGTGAACCAGGAGCTTACAGACAGATGACCGGTCCATTAAGATTATCATCTCCATCCCTGACTATGTATCTTCACATCACCACGGTGCTGGTCCTCGGTCTGTCTGTGTGAGCAGAGATTTAAATCTTGCAGCAGATATTTTCCTGAGCTGTCTTTTCCCTCTAAATGGTGTTTCGCCGAGTTCTTTTATCTGTCTGTCTGACATCCTAATCTGTGTCGGTCTGTCTGCCAGCCACTCGTCCTGTGTGTGTGTGTGTGTGTGTGTGTGTGTGTGTGTGTGTGTCTGTCTGTGTGTCCCTCCTGTCTGCAGATGACTAGATGACTGCAGACACATGGTCAGTCTGACAGCGATGGCGTACGCACCTTACAGCCGATCGCTGTAACAGACGGGGGCCGTGTGTGAGAGTCGGGAGACGGACATTTAAATGTTGAACATCTGTCTGTCCGTCAGACGTCTGGCTGGTTCGTCTCAGTCCTGAAAGTTCAACCCAGTCGCATGTTTTACATTATTTCCCATGGGAGAGCTTTCAGAATATATAAATATAGTGTCGTATATAATGTCTTCATTATTAATTCCAAAACAAGCCTCATTTGTATGAATATGTAAGTAGCTGGATTCTTAAGCTTTGATGTCTGTAATCATAATTCAGTACCCCCCCCCCCCCCCCAACAATCGTCCCTTTAAAGTCCCAGTTTAGTTTAAGAGACAAGTCAAAGAAGACACAAATTTATTCAAACAGAAAGATGATTAAGTCATTGATTCATTAACTTATTGAATGATTTAATTAATTACTTAAAATTTGGTGATCTAGAATGACTAAGTATCTTACTCTGGGAAATGCTGATGGACACTTTTCACAGTTCCTCACTGACAGTTAATGGACTGATTGATTACTGTAATTGTAAAAAATAATCAACTAATATAAATTATACGTTCACTTATTTTCAAGCCTGTCTTAAAGCAACACAATGTAGTTAATTTAACGAAAAAGTAACATCTTTAAAATCATATTGATGCTACACAAACTTGAAATTGCCACAGAACTCCCAGAACGCCTGGTTTGCTTTACGGGGAAACATCGCACACCAATAAGCAGAGGCGGAGTTAGCAGCTAGCTACAAGAAAACGCTACCTCGGTATTCTCAGTATGGATATCAGTCCCTGGTTTTGTGCTAAAAGTCTGAAGAGTTAGAAAAGTCGAGTTATTCCGACCAAACATTCTTTTACAAAGTTAAAGTCCGTTTTATTATAAAATGCCTGTTTTGTGGTGTTATCACTTCACCCTGGCTGAGCAAAGAATACATGTTTATGGAAAATAAAGGGACTTCATACCCACTCGATTTGTCTAACTGACACTGCGGCAGCACACATTGCATTACCTTCAGCCCTCAAATGCATTTTCTGCACAGAACAAGGACTGTAGATCTTGTATCTTATCTCTTCCACCGGAGCAACACTGGAAATGGATCTTCACGGCCAGTACGAAGAAGAGTTATGGTTACAACAACCAAAAACTCTTTAGTGCATAAACTTTTTTTAAGACAATCGTGAAAAATGTTCTTTGAATATTTTTCTTGTAGCATTGAAGTGTATTTCAGAGATGGAAAAAACACATATATATATACGATGTTACTTCGTCGTGTCGCGAAGGTCGTCTCGTTTGAACTATGGGCTACACTGCCCCCCGATGATTTCCGGTGGTACTGCTCCGTTTCATCTGTATCCGTAAGCATTCAGAAGCCGTGCGCAGGTACGAACGAAATGAGCTCAGAGTATGGATAGAAGGCTCCGACCGCTTCCGTGTCCAACGGTTGAGCGTAAATGAGCCTTGACTGGCCTACATTAAAATTAAAATATGCAGCACCACCAACAGCTTTAACTGAGGTTGTTAAAGCTCTGGGCTGCCTGCTGATCTGTGACCTTACACCTCCAAACACTCTTTCCTTTCACTTCTACTTCTACGCATTCATGCAACCAAACAATAGTTTTTCCACGGTTTCCAGAGATGGTAGCTTCACAGCACCTACTGAGACCATAACTCCCAGAGGCACTTGTGCTTTTAAGTGGGCCGCGCTGAGCAAATGCTCGTGGGAAACCCTGACCGTGAGTTCTGCTGCTCCGATTAGTGAACTGCAGGGTTGTTTGAACGGTGCAAACAGTGTTTCCCTTCCACTGGAAGTGATAAGAAAACAGTGCAGTGAAAAAATTCCCAACGGACTCGGGTCTGCGGAGCAACATGTGAACCAAGAAAAACACCAAAATAGGACATGTGATGCTTTCATTGGGAGGTAGCCCTGGGATTCTTAATGTGGAGGTGTATTTTATAAAGCTGATACTCGCTACACACACAAACACACACACACACTCACTCACTCCCCTGGGATGTTGATATTACGCAGACGGCACCGTGTCTGGTGGAGTCGAGCAAAATCAGTCAGTTTAGTCAAACAAACTCTCCTCTCCTCTTTTCCTTCTCCTCCTCCTCTCCTCTCCAAATATGACTTCACTCACTCCTTTTCTGTCGTCCAAGCTTTTCCTAACGGTTATTTTATCCCCTGTCCCCCTCCCCCCCCCCTCCATTCCTTCCTACCCTTGGAATTTATGGCCCACTAACCTAAACAAAGCAACACGGCGCTTATCGAACCCTCCCCCCCCTTCTCATGTACTTGCCATTCCCTCTCTGACCCCCTCGTTCTCCCCTCTTGTCCTCCTCCACGCATATACACTACCTCTTTTTCCCCCTCTCCTCCCTCCCTCCCTGTTTCTCCTGTTTCCATGTTTCCCCCCACAACAAGAGCAAGGGTGGGACTTCATGTTTCCAGACTGTTTAAGGTGGAAATACTTGTAAACAGAGTGAATATGCAGAACAACAGATGGTCATAAAAATTAAGTAAAAAAAAAAGGTAGTTTGACTCAATAACTGAAGTAGAAGTTTGGATTTTTTGAAAGCAACATTTACTCAAATCACAGTTTTGGTTAAATGTCTAAGAACTGACAGTTCAATCTACCAATCGTTCAACTTTTGAGCATCTAATACTTATTTTAAACAAGGTTTACTGGCTTAATAAATTAGATTAACTCCTTTCCCATTGCCATCAGTGGAGTCTTGTCAATGCTGCATCTTGCAAAGAAGAACTTGCTGTTGCACAATTTTCCCAAGATGTAAAACAAACAATAAGAACCCAATTGTTCTTGGCTATTTACGCGGCAATGCCCGGAGGTTCAATGTGCATCACCGTGCCACAACATGTGCGGCATGAGACTGCCAAAATATAAAACAAGAAGAAATTAGCACGTTCCTCCCGGTGTCATATTTCCACAACTGCCAAACGCAGCCGAGACAAACCTGTGTCCACCGCAGAGTTATTTGAGTCGGGAGAGAAAGTCGATTGTATCTGTTCCCATTGTAGATAAAAGCCAGATGTTACTGGGTCTTCGTGGTGGATAGGAAAGAGCGAGGATAGAAATACATGAACTCATCTTTAAAAAGTGTTTCATGCTGCAAATAATGTCTCTTTCCATCATTGATTCATTTTTTAAAAGGTTGAAAAGCATCGAAAACCCCAAAGCAGCATCTCCAGATTGTTTGTTTCAACCTGAACTGAAAAATGGGTTTATTAGGAGATAAAAAAGTGAGAATGTTACCGGCCAACAGTTAAGAAATAGTTTTAGGTCAAATGATCAGTGTCACACCAGGACAGACCCCCCCCACCCCCCCCCCCCCCCGTCCTGACGTCAAGGTCTGGCTGTGTCTCTCTCTCTCTCACCCACTTTCTGGAATGCTTTTGTTGGTGTTTTCTCTCTGCTCTGTTTTCAATTCAGCCAGATTTACTCTGACTCACACACACACACACACACACACACACACACACACACACACACACACACACACACACACACACACACACATACCGCTGCCCCCCTGATATAAGTCTTTGTAGAAGAAACTGTCTCTTTGTATTAAGTGGCTAGGTTAACTGTCACAATGTCTATATCGGGCCAAAGGTAAATGAAGTGTCTGTGTGCATCTCATTCGTGTGTGTGTGTGTGTGTGTGTGTGTGTGTGTGTGTGTGTGTGTGTGTGTGTGTGTGTGTGTGTGTGTGTGTGTGTGTGTGTGTGTGTGTGTGTGTGTGTGTGTGTGTGTGTGTGTGTGTGTGTGTGTGTGTGTGAGCCAAGTGAGCTGTCTCGTTGAAGTAGCGGTTAGCAGATACAGCGCTACCTCCCCATGACACAAACTGTCTCTTGCACTCAACCTCACACACACACACACACACTTACACATACTCGCACACATGCACACAGAACTACCTTAACACACAGCGTCGTTCTGTCTTGAAGGGTTAGTCCCTCATTACAAAGTGAGCGATATGAAGTTAAGTGCAGGTTCTGAACTGAACTACTGTCGTCTTTTGTGTCTTTGTTCCCGTTTGTTCTCTCACTCAGAGCTAGATAGAGAAATAATAAAAAAAATGTGAAAGGCCGTGCCTGCCCGTTGTTCTTCGACCACGTTCATATCTACACTAGGGATTAATATTACTGCAGAACGTGAGACATTTACTGTCCTGGGTGCAGAGGCGCTCCATCCTCGATATCTCGGGAAAGGGTAGTTCTTGGCAATCGCATCCTCGTCTAAAGTTTATTTCAGAATTTCGTCTGTACCCAATTTCTGTACCCAATTTCTCCGGACATCTTCTGGGGTACACGTCTGAAAACGGTTATATATTTATCAAAATGAAGTCCCTTAGATTATAGACTCAAAGTAGAGATTGATGCAAACATTTAATAACTATTGTGTGCTGTGTCCTATTTAACACATAAACAGCAGTATGAAGTTGCTCCAGTAAGTACTATTTATAGTGTTAACAACTCTAACCTTGAGCAAAGCACTTGACTGATCTGGTGGCACCGCTGCAGCGGCCACCAGCAGAAAACGGTGGTTACAGTAGAGCAGCTCCCGTGTGGACGTATAGCGACACGGCAAAGAAAGCAGCTTGTCTGCTCAACACGACCGTTCCCTGGATAAATAAAGGTTAAAGTCAAGGCATGAGCTCACTCTGCTTCTCTCTCCACCGCTTGCCCCGTATCACACCTCCCCCTCGCACGCACACACACACACACACACACACACACACACACACACACACACACACACACACACACACACACACACACACACACTCGCAGACGCACACATAAACACACACTCCAGAGGCTCACATACCTCAGGATCGAGAGCGAGCGAGTCAGCCACATGTGGTTTCGGTTAGCCACACTTTCCCCTCACACTGGCCCCAAACAAACCACTTCTACTTTACCATGGTCAAGTACATGTGTACAGTATATCTTCCATTCAGTGTATGCCGCAGTGTATTTTCGTGTGTGTGTGTGTGTGTGTGTGTGTGTGTGTGTGTGTGTGTGTGTGTGTGTGTGTGTGTGTGTGTGTGTGTGTGTGTGTGTGTGTGTGTGTGTGTGTGTGTGTGTGTGTGTGTGTGTGTGTGTGTGTGTGCCAGCCCGAGGCAGAGTGGCGGAGAACAGTGAATCAAGGTTAGTGGTCCAAAGAGAGCAGGAGAGATTGAAAGAGTGGGAGAGAGGAGACTTTAATCGAGGCAGCAGCAGTGGTGGAGAGAGGAGACAAGAGAGAGTGACTTCACTTCAGGTTTTAGTGAATTCAATTCCAACTGAACTGTGTGTACGAGCGGCACATAATTATATTAATCCAACTGGTGCTAATGTTGACGTGGAAGCCCGTGAACGTGGATAAAAACAGGTCACGGTGGAGTGTTTATTTCTTGAAGGCTTAAAGCAGAAATAATCTGCTGTTAGTGGGTTTATCCATCTGCAGTGTTGCTAATAATAGGATATTGTCTATTCTACACTTTTCACCCCGTTGGACTGTTCTCTCAGGAAGTAGATCCGAGTGGTTCCTCCTGTACTCGCGGTGTAAGACACATCTATAAGTGGTGGTGGTGGTAAAGATGGATGCTTGGTCAAATTCTGATGAGGAACCACATGTTCCTAAACAAAGTTGGCATCTACACTAGTCAGGACAACAATAAGAATTTGCTGTTAGCAGTGTTTTCGATAGCCTCTCATTTTCAATTTCGAAATTCCATGGGGCGTTATCTGGACACAGTTGGGTAGACGTTCGATTAAAGGAACGCTGTGTGGGCAGAATGTATTGTGTCAAGTTTATTTAAAGGAGACATATTCTGTTCATAGTCAGGTTTATCATTATGTTACTACTTGAACAGGTTCCAATGTTGAGAAAACTCCCCTCAGACTGTCCATTGCTGCAGCTCCTCTTTTCAGCCTCTGTCTGAAACACTTGGTTGAAGCTCCTGTCTCTTTAAGGCCATGAAGACGCTCGGTATAAGCAGGACTACTGAAAATACTTCAATGGCGCTCCTCTCTCAGTCATCGTGTCAAACCCGCCCTATTGTAGATATGTGGTTGTGACCAACAACCATTCATTTACCGTTTATCCCAAACTGTCTGAGCGTGGATAAACGAAATGTCTGAACGAATGATAACACACGAGCCCACTGATTGGTCCGGTGTCTGTTATTTGGAAATACTTGAGATTTGCTTATATACGGGCCCATAACGACATAACGCACAGAACACCTCGTATTTCACCAGCGTTTATGCCCAAAGCTTTTGTCAAGGACACAGATAAGACTGAATATTTGGGGGGGGGGGGGGGCGGCGGGGCTGAAAAGTCCTCTTCATTTTTATCAGCAGCTCGGCTGACACAGTAAGCGGACACTTATCTTTGTTCTTTGGTTTGTTATTTCACTTCACTTCACTCACTCAAAGATGCCAGATTTCATTAGTCCCACTGAGCGGTGTTTTAAAGTTCCAACAGACAAACCTAATGATATTTTGTTGTGACTTTCTGCACTAAAAACACTTTTAAGAGCTTTTGGTGGCTGTACGAATAAAAAAAAAACCCACACATACAAAGATGTAGAACATTTAATTGTCTTAAGTTTATTTAACAAAATTTTCAAATGGAAATCACAAAACCTTTAAACATATCCCAAATAAATATTTTATTAAAACCAGAGAAGAATCCACAGCCTTGTAACACATCCTAGCAAACTGTGTTAAAACCTTCACCTACCAGTGAGAACAATGTAGGAATCCAAACTTTCTCCAAATGAACAAAGAGTGGGTTTGGCAGAAGACAGAGTTTTTATTATTATTATTATAAGCACACTCTGTGATTTCTTAAGTGAATTGTAAATCACTGTTTTCTTGGCGGCTGTGATATCAATTTGTTGTATCATTACAATGTAATGAAGCATGGTCCAACACACTCCAGTGTAATTTATCATGGGACCACGACTGCATTTCATTTTTGGGGCTTTTTCAATATGATAAATTAGAGAGTTGATCTTTTTTACATGGGGGTAATTTGTAGTCTGGAAAAATGACCTCATGACGTTTGTTTTAAACAACAGTGAACACCGAGCACAGTGTGTGTGTGCGGAGGTGAAATTAATTCATTTCTATATTTGACTGTGGCAGTTAAATTCCTGTTGCCTTAGTATTGAATCAGATCTCCTTTAAATCCCTGTGAGCCCTGTGCATGGGAAATTGAATCCTGTGATGAGGTGTCTGTTGAACCCGCCGGCTAACAACCAGGACTGTATTGGTACCAGTCTCTTTTCATGGATGTTAGCTCCGCAAAGTTTTGCAATTTCTGACCGTTTTTTTTCCATCTCGTTGAAAGCTGGCACGGCAGCAGATATACAGAGATATGCTGGAGGGGGAGAAGAAAAAGTTCTGCTCCGTTATTGTCGTCGTTGTGTTGTGTAACTTACTTTCAGCAGAAGTGGATATGAAAGCACTGTGTTTTGTAAAATTGTCGATTGGCTCACAAGCGCGCGATAAGCAGCTATTTAGATGTGTTGCGTTACAGGGCCTCGAATCTGAGTGACACAGACTTTGCTCCATAATCCTTTTTACGAAAACGGAGGGGAGAATGAAATGGGATGAGAATGAAATGATACGGGATAGAAGTGGGACGAGAAAAGTGTGTGGGAGAGGGAGCAAGAGCTGTTTCAAGTGTGATAAGGAACTACGCAGGAACAGCTCAGACCGGAGCGGACTGACACAACAAACACTTGCAGCTGCACTCTTTCATTCCTTACCTCCTCCATATCTGCTGATAACAACAGAGGAGCGAGACAGAGGGAGGGAGTGAAAGTTATGCCGGCTTGATAGGATGCAGGGCTCGGATTTTTCTTTGTCAGATCTCGCTCTGTAAGGCGAGGTTTTTCTTTTTTCTTCCCCCTCCTCATAAATCTGCGCCCGGTTTTGGGTTTAATGCTCGAACACGCTCAGTGGAAAAAGCAACCAGAACGCACTATTTGCTTTTTTTCCGTTTGCAGCGATACTTGCGCTCCACTTTGACCTGCACCAAGAGGAGAGGAACTACGAGTTGTTAACCTGCGCTAACCCACATGGAGACTTTGTCCTTTGTTCTCGTGCGTGTTTACTTTGTTAACTGGCTGGAATCCCGTGCAGAGATTCGTGGGTTCCTGCTCCGAAATCAGTCTGTTTGTCTTTCGGGGGGGGGGGGGCTGGTTCTGTTTCACATTCTTCAGCTTTTGGCTGGAGCCGTTGAAGATTTAACCAGG
The DNA here is from genome assembly GCF_009819705.1 of Hippoglossus hippoglossus. Classification (NCBI taxonomy): domain Eukaryota; kingdom Metazoa; phylum Chordata; class Actinopteri; order Pleuronectiformes; family Pleuronectidae; genus Hippoglossus; species Hippoglossus hippoglossus. Next base: position 4,745,347 of record NC_047174.1, read on the forward strand.
AAGATGGAGTGAGGGATTAAAATGGCATCAGTCATTTTGATCAGTCGAGGTTTAGTTTTTCACCTTTTAAACCCGACATAAATCTTACAAATCCAAATGCAAGGTTTATTCCAGTTGTGAAAAGTTGTGAGAGCCTGAAGGAATCATCAAAAGTTCAATATTGGCCTCATCCATTCAAAGTCGGCCTTTTAATTATCATGTTTTTAACTTTAAAAAGTGTATTTAGATGCTTTAATTTCTAGATTTTTAATCATCACTTTCCCTGACTTATTATTTATGAGTTGTCCCATCAGGCATCACATCTCCAGCAGCATGAAACATCACGTGTAGAGACTCAGGCGGCCTTTACATGTGTAATCAATCGTTATGCTAAAGAATTTAATACACGATCCTCCTCCTCTTTCCCGCACATCTCCTCTTCCTCTTTCTTCTACTCCTGTGTGCCCCCCCCCCCCCCCCCCCCCCCCCCCCCCCCCCCATCCTCTATGTTCTGCTGCTCATTACGCCGATCACTCAACTTCCACTGACGCGCACGAGTTACACCTCATTACTGACCGTACACACACTCACACGTACACACACACGAATACACACACATACACACACACAGCTTTCAGTCAGTGAACCCACATTACTGTTTAATGTGGTGTGGACGGATGTGGACGCTCACTCCTTTTACCGTGTAAGAGAGAGAGAGAGAGCCACTGGCCGAAACACGATTTTAATGTTGTTTAGCTAACGGGCAGACATGTATTAGCAGTCCATCATCATCAAAGGCAATTTTATAGATTTAATCAGCCTCAGCGGTGGTGCAGAAACTGAGTACATCAAGTAGGCGTACTGTGTTCAAGCGCATATTTCAGGTACTTGCAGTTTACTAGAGGTTTTAAGTACACACTATACTGCATTTCTGAAGTATTGTATTTTAAATGAGGATTTTACTTTTAGCTATTTATACTTTATGATGTATTTTTATAATCTCTGCTTATGCAGTGACTATTTTGAACTGAGAATTTAGACTCTCAAATGTCAAACAATAGTGAATTCTTCTTTATGTCATATTTATATTATATTACATAGGCCAAAAATAGAAAAGCACTTATAAGTTTCACAAATATATTCAAAGTTTATCGATTATCAAAGTAATACCTGGTTATTTTTCTTTCATTTGAATTAATAACAACACTTAAACCTCAGTAAATGAACTGAAGTTGTCTCACTCTAATAGTCACACTTTTAAATGTTGTGCATAGCAAACACTTTACACAACTTCCAGCACTTTTCTGATTAAATATCTGATGAGCACTGAAACGGAAATGAAACCAATAAAATGAGTAAGTCTCATAAGGATTCAAGTGTGTGTGTGTGTGTCTCTGTGTGTCTGTGTGTGTGTGTGTGTGTGTGTGTGTGTGTCTGTGTGTGTGTGTGACTAATGGCTGGGGAGTCGTGTTGAGTAATGCACTGAGTATGCTGATGTGATACCTACTGGCAGTTACAGTAACTTGGAGCATGTGTGTGTGTGCGTGCGTTTATTATAGAAACTTAATGACATGAGTGTGTTTGTCCATTTGTAGACACTTCCACACGTGCACGGTGACCACAGGCCTGACAGGCAGGTCTTAATTAGTTGCCACGGTTACCAGTGATGTGTCCTGACAGTAACTGTGGCGATGACAGAATCTCCTGCCTCGGAGCAGAGAGGCATGCTGGGATTGACACAGGGTCCACTCCGTCATCCTGCTGTGTGTGTGTGTCTGTGTGTGTGCGTGTGTCTGTGTGTGTGTGTGTGCGTGACTAAATGATTGACTGACTAACAAAGAACTAACTGGCAAACTGTCTCATTTTCTTCAGTCTAAACTTTTGCTCTCACACACACACACACACACACACACACACACACACACACACACACACACACACACACACACACACGCACTTTGTGTGTGGTAAGCACAGGGAAACCAGGAAATTGCCTGGTGATTTCCAGTCCGTAGGTGTGAAGATGAAATGACTTCGGTCATCACTTTATTATTCCCTCTCTTCTCCCCCCCCCTCCCTCTATCTGCAACTCTCTTCTCCTTTATTCATCCTGGGAGGCAGCAGGACGCCGGCGAACATTATGAAATGTTTGGACGACGTGTCACAACAGATCCACGGAGAGACGGCCCGACTGCAGAGAAAGTGATTCATGCAGGAATTACAAAACACGCTGTTCACCTCTCGCTGAAATCACTTAGCAAAACTGGAATTTAAAAACCAAAAAACGGCGAAGCGGCGAGATGAGTAGCTTGTTGTGATCCCCGGGTATAGGGCGATGATTACTGCATTCATTATGCATTCAGAGATTTGAATTGGCCTAAACGACAGGGGAGAGACCAACAGGAGAGGAAAGACAATTGCTGCACTCTGACAGAGACGCCGCACTCGTACGATTCCGTGCGAGTGCGTGGGAGGTTTTTACCGTTTGCTGGTAGTGAACTCAGAGATGAATCTTAATGACCATCGTTTAACCTCTCACCTCACACACTCTCATACACACATGCAGCTAGTTTACCAGATGAGGAATGGAGGGTTGAGTCAAACGCTGAGGATATTAAGTGGAGTGTGTTTGTGTGTGTGTGTGTGTGTCGGAAAGGGAGGACGTGTGTGTTTGTATGTTTGGGAGTTTCTGTGTTGAGAGTGAGATGCTGATCGGGGTCAATAGGCACAATTTGCCCGTGAGAGCTTTGCAGGATTCGCTCTTAACAAAAAGTGGATGATGTACAAAGTCTGAATTTAGGTTTTCATGTGTAACAAGTTGACAACAACCAGTAGAGAGTCAGTATCATCCAGGTATTGGGAAGATAAAAGTTGGATCTCAACATCTCTAATAACCAGTAGAGCTAAATATTTGCTGGTTTTCTTCATCTTCTATGATAGTAAATTAAATATCTCAGGGGTTTGGTTCTTTGTTTTGCTTAACGATCAATTTGAAGACATCATCAGGGGCTGTGGGATATTGCAGTTGGCATTTTTTAATACTTCCTGCTAATTGAGGCCCTGCTGCAGTAAATCTCTCAAAGTAATCATACTCCATCATCGCAGCCCCTTTTTAAAATCCAAAATTAAATTAACTTGCAGTAAAACCGTGCTGCATCAATCTGTATGGGATGAGAACATTAGTGCTCTGTCGCTCTTCTGGCCACGTCCCAGCCTGCGTCGTTACAGTTGGTGTTTCCCCGTCTGCGATCAAAGGCAGAACACCTGTTATTGATGTACAGGTGCAAAACAACATAATGTCTGTGAAGATTAAAACCAGTGAAGTCGGCGTCTCGCCAGGCGGGAGGTGGCAGGTTTCCTCCCAGCGCTTCCCATCGCAGACAATGGGGTTTGTGCACAAGCTCTACGAGGAAGCAACAGCGCCCAACTCCCATGTTCTTAAGAGAAGTGTAAAAGAAAATGTTTCAGTTCACCATGAAACTGTGGCGGGACAAATTAGAAGCGGCAGCCCGCCAGAGTCTTGGTAATTAATGGGAAACACTGCTCACAAGAACAGTTTGGCCCCATTTAATTCAAAGAGCAAGAGCAGGGAAAAAGAAAAGAGGATTTAACTTTGTTGTGTTTTACAGAATTGGACAGAAAAAAACCTCTCGTTTCGGCTTCTCGTGCCAAACCCTCGTCTGCTCGTATGCGAGTGAGAACAGAAAGTGAGAAGAGTGTCTGTGGAGGAGCGTGCACGCAGGAGAGCTGCTGAGTTGTGGCTACATGATGCCATTTGGTGGAATCTGTAATTTGTGTGTGCGAGTCTGTGTATGTCCATCTGGTATGACCCCCTGTTCAACTCCTCCAGCACTAATGCCCATATGGACCGTACACACACACACACACACACACACACACACACACACACACACACACACACACACACACACACACACACGTACACACGTACACAAGGGAACAGCTGAGGGAAACTGCCCATCCTCCGACCTCCTCCATTTCTCCCCTCCTCCCCGCGGAGCCTCAGGACTCATCCAGGTGTCCACACTCCTCCTCCGGCTCCTTTTCCTCCTCTTTCTCTTCTTTGCTGTCCTTTTGTTTTCTCTCCGTCCTGTTGTAAAACATTGGATCAGTGACAGATCGCTCACATGTGATACCTAGTCAGGCCACAGTTAAATTTATGCTGCACTGATTCCTGGATTTTCTCCTGAAATGGCTGGATGGGAGAAGCTGAACATTCAAGTCGGTTGCTGCGGACATTCTCTGGAAATTCTTCCTGCCAGCCCCCGATTTAAAAGTCAGAGTCAGCCCATGTGAGAATACAGCAGTGAAATGTCCGGACACAGAGGACGACGTCAACTTGGACGAGACGATCTCCTGCTGCGTTCGTCATATGTGAAAGTAGTGATGTCTTTTCTGACCACTTCGTAAAAGAGTCAGAAAAGCCGAAGAAAAGCATCTGAGAAGCTGCAATCAGTGAATTTTCAGTGTTCCTTCATTTGAAACGTGACTGAAACAAATTGTTGATAATTGTAAGTAATTAGGGCCAGATCAATTTAGCAATTAACTGATTCAGCTCCATTTGTGTTAAATTTAGACATGTAGCTCCATAGGGAGCCTGTAGATACTGGTTAGTTCATTATGTCCCTTACTCCTCTGGTTAATAGCTTCAGCTCCACTGATGGTGACTGACTGATTCACTGGTCTAAATCTTTTTTATACAACTCATCAACTCACATCGCGTCCCTCAGGTTTTTCTAAAGAATGGAAGAGCGAGAGGAAGTGGGGGTCAAGAAAAGAAATGAATTGGTGCAGTAAGCAGAGATATTAATAAAAAACAGCACAGCACTTCGAATTGAATAAAATGAGGGGAAAAGGGAAATGGAAACAAAGGAAAGAAGAAGGTGGAAGAGAGGGAATAAAGGAAAGAAATAAAGAAAGGACTGAAGGAAGGAAAGAGGCTCCGGCTTTGTGCAGGAGTGCAGTTTCAGCTTCTATAAACCCAGGAGCTCTGAATACCGCTTATTAAGCAGGGGCCGTGTGTGTGTCTGTGTGTGTGTGACAGGGTGATATATTGAAACACACCTCTGTGGAACAGCTGCAATGATGAGACAGAGAGTAGGGAGTAAGAGGTGTCGTCTACCTCACACACACACACACACACACACACACACACACACACACACACACACACACACACACACTTTCATGCATACAGACGCACAGAGCTGAGCCAAGTCCTTTATTGTATTACTGAGGCCAGCTTGTATCGGAGGGAGCGAGGGAAAGAAAGAAAGGAGAGAGAGAGAGATGAATTTGTTGTGACTGCTCTGGTGGACTCAGCTTTTTAACGCAGCACTTCTTTTTTTTTTTTCAGTTTTCCCCCTGGTATCTCTCTTCTTTCTCATCTCCTCTTTCTTCTCGCCACTGTTTCATTTCTCTTCTCTTCTCTTCTCTTCTCTTCTCTTCTCTTCTCTTCTCCTCGTGTGCATACTTATTACATTACACAGACGAGACCGATACAGGGAATGACAGAAATTGAGAAAGACATACAAGACTAAGAAAAAGCAAAAGCGAAGGCTCAAGAAAGAAAAAGGAGAGAGGGAAAGGGAGAGAAAGCAGGAATTGGGGGGGGAAATAAAAACACAGAGGGGGAAGAAAGGGGGAGAAATGGAAAGGGAGCGACAGATAGAAGGAAAGAGAGATTGAATAGATGAACCTGATTTATCTATAATGAAATCAGCCTCAGTGTGTATAGAGGAATATACGCCATTCAGCTTTTCTGCTGTTACAGAAAGATTCACCCATTTAATATTCCAAAGATCAGTGAGAGGAGATACACAGTGACAGTGCTGCTGCTTAGGTGGTGCAGCCGCCAACTGGGCCTGAGCCACTTTAAATGCAAAGTTAACACTTATTGTTTAATGCTATCACGGTAAAAAAGCCACAAAATTACACAAAGCACCTTCAACTTTATTCTTCTCCAAATTCATCCGGAGAAGAGTTTAGTGCAAATGATTTATCCTCATGACCTCGAATTTGTTTTTCTGTTTATGCCGGAAACAGCTACTCGTTTTAATCAATGACAACTCTAGGATTTTTCAATCTTTCTTTCCTCTTATGTGTTGTATACGTCTCAGGTTTTTGGTTATTTGATGTTCACTTATTGAACACACAATATAAATAGTATGTTTAAAAATACAGCTGCTTTTGCCCTAATTTTATTCAAGCTAATGAAATGATGATGAAGAAAAAACTACAATAGATCCATTTGTTGTTAAAAAATCTCCCACAAAAACCCTGATAGAAGTCCAGAGGGATGAAATATGAATAATCCTCCATCGTCAGCTCGAACATACTGAAAAACTCGGCTTCTCTCTGCACAGTGATGATGAGTGTTTGTGCGTCTGTGTCCTCTCGACTGAAAGGAGATGGTGGCTGTTTGTTCACGCATTCATACATGAATCCTATGTCAAAAGGCTTTCTCCTGTTTGTAGTGTGTGTGTGTGTGTGTGTGTGTGTGGGCATGTGGGCATGCTCTCTCTTTCTACCTTTCATGTCCATCCAGGCATGAAGCTATCCACTCCTCACTCACTCGCGCTGCCTCAGGCCACACACACACACACTCACACACCCACACACCCACGTACACTTCGCCACATTTCCCATGGCTACATATTCAGTCCAAGGAAGCTGCTTTAATACACTTCAAGTTGTTTGTTTGAGTGGATTCTACACAACGCCCTCGGCATAACACTCACACACACACACACACACACGCATTCAAAGAGACGTGGAAACACACATGCACGTTTTTCGGCCTGATTATACGGACTTCTGCTCCGCTGGGCATGGCACACACACACACACACGCACACGCGCACACGCGCACGCGCGTATACATTTGGACGATTAGAGGTGCCGTCCAAAAAGCAGCCGCCAGATTGGAGTAGCTCACCTGCCAGAAATGCTGCGCAGGCCAATTACTCTGTAAATGTGCGTGTTTTCTCAAATTGCGTCTCTCTTGTTGCGGCACAACTTTTAAGAGCAGCTTCCGCCCGTGTCTCTGATGGACGTGGATCTGTTGTAAATCAAAGGATGGAGTCAGTGTGCTGTAGTTGATGCTTTTAGTGGTAATACCGTGCTGTGATTTGGGAAAATTACAGTCCATCTCCGGAGTTTCACAGAGAGCCTGGTACGGCAAATGACTCGCGCCGGTGATGTCGTCCAGGGGATTTGTTTATTCTGAAAGGAAAGAAAAATGTAGTGATCCCAGTTATGGGACAGAATGGGCTGCTAATGTCGGGAAAGTGGGAAACTGGTTTGATCTCGTCTTTCATCACGTCCGTCCATCCCCTCTCTCCTCCGCCCGTGTCACTATCAGTCCCCCCCGACTCCTCTCCCACGTCCCCTTCTCTCCCTTCCCCCTCGCCTGCAGGACAGGAGGCAGAGAGGAGCGGACAGTTAAAGGAGATGATCCCCCTCTCTCTCCCTCTCTCTCTCCCTCCCTCTCCCTCTCTCCCTCTCTCCCCCTGCCTCTCTCTATCTTTCTCACTCACTCTCAACATTACAAAGCCCCTTGTCCACTTTGATTACTTACATTAACATGAGCAAGAAAAAGACTGTGCTCTGGATTCGCCTGTGTGTGCGCTCTTCAGAGAAAGTGTGTGTGTCTGTGTGTGTGTTCGGCCCAGACACAAGTCAACAACCAAACAGAGCAGTGATTGTTGTGTCGTTGTACAACAACCAATGGTTTCCTTGTACGACAAACCAGAGAGGAACCAGCATTCTCTGCCTGGCTGCCGTGAACGATGGCACTGACATGGAGGGAGGAGGTGGAGGAGGTGGAGGAGGAAAGCAATGGAGTGTGTGTGTGTGTGTGTGTGTGTGTGTGTGTGTGTGTGTGTGTGTGTGTGTGTGTGTGTGTGTGTGTGTGTGTGTGTGTGTGTGTGTGTGTGTGTGTGTGTGTGTGTGTGTGTGTGTGTGTTCGGTGGGAGGGATGAGTGATCAAGAGGAGGAGGATCGGAGGAGGGATGGATGGATGGATGGATGGATGGACATGAGATGGGATAAATGAAAAATCCGGGCCGGTCTGTACTTGTTTTTCCATTATCAAGATTCCAAACTGTTCACAGAACAAACACAAACAGCGTTAATTACTTGGCACACACTGCTGCGTACGTGCCACAATGGGAATGAAAGCTCGTGAATGTGTGCGCATGTATACAAAACAAGAGGATGACAAGCTCGTATGTGACAGAGACGAGGGGAGAAAGGACAACGCTGTGGGAAAGTTTAAAAGATGTGGGACAGTCCCCCTGAGGGTGGTCATCGGCAGCTCCTGCACTTTGCTCCGGTGGTCTTCAATCACTTGTTCTCACCTAGTAAGAAAATAACCGCGCTCATGATCTGGAGAAACGCTCCCATGTAAAGTCAACTGGCTCAAGTGATGATTGCTTTTCAAGTCACCGGAATTTGATTAGTTTCACAGGCTCTCCACTCAGCCAATGGGGAAATAACTTCTCCAGGTGAATTAGATACGTGTGACCCAACCTCTCACATAAAACACAATGTTCTTGATCATTCGCAGACAACAAAACCAGATGTTTTATTTGGAGGTTTGTGCAGTTTTGTGCCGATCAAAACCCTTCACACCAGTCCAGGCCTTTTATAGTCCTACATTTTACGCCTGCTGCCAACTCCAGAGTCTGTGAGCGAGTAAATCAGAGACGTTTGGAAATGCTGCTGTCCTCGTTTTTGTCTGAAAACTCCACGGCTGCGTCGTAGTATGGACGAGCAAAAACTGAGACGTTTAGAGCGGATGACACGGTCCTGATTGGTTCTAATCCATCACCAGTTTACTACCAGCAGTGACGGCAAAATGTGGACAAATTAACTTCTGGAGACTGCCGCCATTACAGCATTAGCATAGATTAAAGAATTGTTAAGTAATTAAATAGCATCAATTTGCAGTAAGTGACCCACTTCTTATGAATCAATTTGTTTATTTGATGATGCTGAATCTGCTGAATCTAGAGAAACACTACTTTCTCTACTTTCTCTAAAGTGGCTGCTTCTTGTTGGTGATCGTCATGAATCCCTGAGGGGCTCTACTCTGGCAGCACGTCATCCTTAATATCATTTTCCTGCACACAAACACTTTGAGCCTGAAAAACAAGATTATATTTGTTTCTTGGAGACAAATGGATATTTTGGGTTGGGGTGTGTTCATCTGCAATCCTCAGTAACATGTAGCACTGCTGACATGTCTCCAAAACAATAATTCTTCATCAGCTTCAGGGCAGCATGTTCAGCATCATATCCTGACCTCTGCTCCTCCTCCCCGACGGGCGCACGCAAAAATAAATGTACCCATAAGGGTCAACAAAGTAAAAATATTACTCCCCTGACTATTTGTTTTCAGTTATAGAACAAATTTGCAGGAGAAAATGTCCCTGTCGCACCTCTTTTCATTTCAGCTGGGGCTAAACAGGACACGCATGCAGCTCTTAGCTGGCAGTGGGACTGTGTGTGAGAGAACTGTAGGGTTTTTGTGCTGCGTACATGAAATGTTATGGAAGTAATCAGTGCTGGTATGAAGAGTACACAGTGAGCTGACTTGCAGTACTCGCTTTGTGCAGCCTCTGCTGTGTTCGTGTCCAAGTCTCGGGTCACGGGTGCGGCCTGTGTATACATTAGTGTTGCCCTCCTCTGTATCTCTTCCCATGACGTTGACGTTAAAGGGTCCAGCGCAGTATGGGTCCATGCTTGATAAAACAGGGTCTGATGCCCTGGAGCAATAGGCCACACACTCTCCCCATGAAGTGGACATTTCCGGGTCAGCGACATGGCTGCAGTCCTTAGAGGAAGGGTTTACTTTGTCTTGGAATTTCTTTTAACTGTATTTTGTTTCAAGTTTATTACCTACTGGGACAATTAAAACTATAATCAACATCTATTCACACAGTCCCCAATATGGGAACCTTTAATTCAGTTTTGCATTGATACACTTTACAAACTTTGCAGTACACACGAGTTCAGGCAGAATCCTTGTATCGCAGAAGGTTACCGACTTGTACAAAAAACAAAAACAAAACATTGTGTTTTTGACATTTCCAACAAGCACTTCCAGAAAGCTGCTCATTCATGCACCGCTGTCCCCAAATCAACATTCAGACTTTCTGTCAAGGTCAGGAAACATTTTGTGCTTACAGGAGACAGTGTTTGCTGTCAGCCGGAGTAAGAGTCACCGAATCTGTTCAGTGCTGACGAGACACAAGTGCATCCGCTACACTTTTCTGTGAGTCGCAGCTTCACAATTGGTTTCACATGATGGGGCGATTGTTTCCACCACATTTCATGGGAATTGTTTCAGTAGGTTTTTCGTAATCCTACTAACAGACAGACAGACAAACAAATGCCGATGAAAACATACCCTCCTCGACGGAGGTGATTAATGGCAAATTAATCAATAATTAAAACCATCTACAACTGTAGCCCTATTTGCAAGAGCATTCAAATCAATGGTGTTGTGTTCTGTTATTTAGAAAAACAATAATGACGACCCAGGAAGCAATACAAATACAGGGAGTAGAAGTATAATTTAATAATTATTGCAGTCACTGGAACATTTTCACCAAAATGGCTTTGTTGATGCATTTTATTTTTTGGGGACAGACAAACCCGTTTGTCTTCGATGCTGACTTTATCCACAAAGACGACTTTCGCTCTCTACAACTTACTGTAATGAGCGTAATGACGACTGGGACTTTGCTTCAGATCCTGAGCTCTGACGAAGTCGACTGTGCTTGTGTTCATCTGACAGCCACAGAAAAGGACACGGCTCCGCTCTGACATCCGAGGCCTCGTGAGTTTTTCCTCCAGAAAGACTGACACGGTTCCAGTGACCCCCGAGTCCCCGCTGCTCACTCACAAGTGCTCTGTGCTCAACAACTGAGGGACAGCCACTCATTACTGCCTGGCGCTGGGTGTCTGTGTGTTGGGATTTCAACCAGCAACCCTCCAGTCATGTCTCTGACCGTTAAAGGCAGCCCAGACCAGCCCAATGCACTTTTCTATTGACCTCAATATGTGCAGATGGAGATAAAGAATCCAGAGAATGGACAAGTTCCACAATGGTGTCTGGTGTCTGGTGTGTTTGTGTGTGTCCCCGAGGCAAAGCTCTGTAACCTGAATGTGAGTCAGAAACTGGTTCCGCTCAGCTTTGTCACTTAACAATGGACGAGCTCGCACACACACACACAAACAGTATTTCTATTAAGAGACCACTCCTACTCCCCTGTAGGTAAGTGGCCTCTCCTTCCCATGAGCCACTCCTTAGCTCCAAGACACATATTTAAACACACACACAAACACACACACACACTGAAACATGATAGTTGCTGTAACTAGACATGAGTGTATTGAATCAAGGTGAATTAATATCAGTTGCCAAATTGGCTCCTTTTCCAAACGAGTCCCATCGAAAACATCTTTAATTTTCCATATCATTAAACTCACACAAGGACACAAGTACATGACCACAGCGTTTCTCCATTTCTTTCTTTGACGCTCACACACTCTCTGTCACACACATACACACTCATATAAAGTATTTCCCTGTTGTAAAGTGTAATAACAGCTGTCCTCGGGCCAGTTACAGCCATCGTAAAGAGACGTCAACTCCCCGAACTCATTTACCACACACACACACGTCGTGGACCTGGAGGGAGGAAAGAGTGGAGGTCTCGGTTGCATTTATTTTGCCCTTTCCTTTCTCTGTCCCCCTCTCTCTCTCTCGCTCTCTTTCCGCCTCACATCGCTCTCTTTTTCAGCCCCATAAGTGACGTTTGACCACACTTTACAGCTGAAGGTGACAACGTACACCCAGATATTCATGCACACGCCGCAGCATGCGCTCCCTCCAGTCTCCGGGCCAGTGTGACTGATTGTGTGTGTTTGTGAAGGAGAGAGGAGAACAGAGACGCAGGAGAAAGTCGAAGTGTCTTTGCATTCCTGTAGTTTCCCTTTTCTGCTACGCTCCGAGGAATGGCCGTTAAAATTTAAACGTGTAAAGCAACATGCGCACAATTTGAAAAATTCTGGTTTATCAGGTCTGGGAATTTGTTTTTACTGTTTTTTGGTGATTATTTCTATCTATAATGACTTAAACAGGGGAACTTATTTCCAGTACTTGAAGTTAGAAACAGACATTTCTCTCAGGGACTTAAACGACATTTGTGATTTGTTTTTTGTGACTAAAGCATAGAGTTTATATTAAGGTGGACGACGCATGAAACACAAAACCTCAGCCAGTCATTTTATTCTAAAAGGCCTGGTTGCATCAAATGTAAAATTCAGGTCTGTCTGCAGACTGGTGACTGTTTTGCAGCAATGAGTCGGGCTAACCTGTAGTTTTTGTTAAAACATCTGCACGATCGTGTGTCTCACCACTGTCAGATTTATCCCGTCTGTCCAGATGTTAGCAATAAACCTGATGAGATGTTAGAAAACACAACATGCAGGTTGTATAAAACATTAACCTTTTAATAAACACCTGTCGTCACAGGTGTAAACAGACTAATGCCAGTATTAGCGTAGCTGTAAATATTTGTTTTAAGTCGTTTCTACACACGCGGTCTTGGCTCCGGTGACGTACAGCTGCGGGTCTTTTATTTATATATTTGTCGTCATTGCAGATATACAAGTCTTTATCCTCGGCTCCTCCACTGCCTTGTCAGACTCACAGAAACGTGTAATGCATGTTTCTGTGCAGACAGCCTCAGACAGACTGGGAGCTCTGGTAGCTGTCTGGCCTGCTCGCATGTTATTCCCACTTGAATGCTATTCCCTTTGTTTGGGTGTCTATGATTTCCACTGCTGTGTAATATGGCCTCTTTCTGTGAAAAGTACATTTCCTCCAGGACAGTAAATGCTATCATTAGGTATCTTTTGTTGTTCGACAGAACTGTGTTACAACCACAGATAAAAGAGCTTCTTTGACACATTATTCTTCTCTACCCTCAGATATATATTTGATTTTTTTTATTGGTTTCAGAAGTCCCAGAAACATTTTCCAGTTGTTATTTTCGGCACCTTCTCTCCTTTGAAGTTAGATATTTTAGATGTGTGTTTATTTGTTTCCCTGTCTCCTCTCTCTCTCTCTCTGTCGGTCTCTCCAGTATTAGTGCTGTTTCAGGTTGTTTCTTTGTGTGTCGGTGTGGAGAAGCGCTTTTTTTTGTCCGACAGGCTGAACAACTGAAGTGCTTCTGCTGCACAAACACAGACTAAATCCAACCCGCCAGTCGTTCAGTCATTAAATCAGTCCGCCAGCCTTTGAACCGGCGTGCTGGACAGTCAGGCAGTTCCGTGTGCCACCAGCCCCTGTGCTGACTTGCTAAGCTAGCTGCCTCAGATTTAACCTGCTTACGGCTCTCGGATGGGATTTTTTTCTTAACTCTCAGTTGGGTTTCCTCCTCTTCTCCCTCTGCCACTTTCCTGCCTCCTCCCTTCGTCCTCACTTTTTTTTAATTCACTCCACTTTGCCTTTTGTTTTTGCCTAAATGTTCCTCTTCTCTTCTCCATCTGGCCTTACTTACCTTGTGTGTCTGTTGGAGTGTGTGTGTGTGTCTGTGGGGGTTGCTGTTTAATGTGTGTTTGTTCTGCTCTTATCTCGTCCACACCAGACCTGCTTTTGAGTCCAAAACCTCAGCTGTGGCCCGATTGGCTCAGAAACAAACTGCCTCCTGTCCGCCCTGTGATTGGCCCGTTTAAATCCTTCAATCCTCCTATTTGATTGTGTTTTTCCTGTTGTGGTTTTTTAAACAATGACTCAGCTATCAGAGAACATGATGTGTGGTTAAGGGTCGGCCTGTGTTACCGGTGTTACACGTTGTTCAGGCTCATTCCACACCGCCTGTTTGATTTTCTGTAAACAGAGAAACCAGTTTGGTTCATTTTTGTGTGTCAGTGGTAACGCCCATGTCACCAGTTATCAAAACTTAGTCAGATGCTGCAGCCCCGGGGGCCCAAATGCAGCCCACCGACCACCAGCAATCACTTTGGACCCCATCCCGTCCCGTATTGATCCCTTTACAGTCCAGCATCTTTTGGTATCAGTCAGTGGGTCCGACATCGAGCGGTACAGTAAAACCCAGCAGGGTTATTGCTTACATCTTATGAATTACACATCACTCGCATCATCTTCAGATGCTTGGCGAGGAGATCGTCAATTAAATATTAACGGCCTCCCCCGGAATTTTTCCCTCTTTGAGTCATATCGTGGTTAAAGTTTATACAGCCTGAGTGTCTGCAGTTAGTCAGCCAGTCAGCATTTCTGGGGTCAAGTGTGCGGTGAAGGATGGAGCGAGGAAGCCAGTTGAGACTTGTTGTTTTGGGGATTTTACTTGAAAGAAAAATACCAGCTGTGCTCTCAGTTCTGAGCCGAGTGCCGTCCCAGGGCTCAGTAATTACTCCCCTCTGACTCATCGAGATGAGACACACTGACATGGGTTCAGATGCTTTATGGGTTAGGATTTCAGTGACGTTACAGGACACCAATGCCCGGAGTCCCATTAAGACCCAATCGCAGCCGGAAAACAGTTTTTCCCCTGTCGGTTTCGGCTCTCGTTCCAGTGGAAGAGGGAAAGAAAAGTTGTCATGTTTGCCACAAAAGATGAAGTGTGTTAGTGTTTGTGAAAGCTCTGTGTTTAATTGCGAATTGTTAAATAGACGCCCACAGTACCAAACTTTATCCCTCACCGACAGAGGGAGACGGTAAACAGAAGAGTGGGTGTGGGGAAAAGGTAAATGGGTGAACAAACACACACAAGAAAAAAAGGAGGGGACGGTTCAGCTTCCCTGAGAACGAGTGAAATCCGACTCCCTCCGGGGGCTTATGAACTCATTCACAGACAGGGAGGCGTGAAGGAGGGGGGGAGGGAGGTAAAGGCGAGGTGAGGAGGATTTTCCCAATTTTCTCTGTGAACGACAAGCGCTCCTCTCCGTCTCTCTATCGTCCCCCTCACCTCCTTCCCCTGTCCCCCCCGTTCCCCCGGCCTTATCTGCCAGCCAGTCGGCCAGTCAGTCGGCATGTGAAGTTGCTTTAAATGTCAGCATTTGAATAGCAATAGAGATTAATGATGGAGAGATAGACAGGGGGAGCGCGAGAGGCAGAGCGAGGCGGCACAGAAGAGAGGTGAATGTCATAAAGATAGAGTCGCTGGAAGGCTGCGACCCCTGGTAACAGCTGGACACACAAACACACACAGACACACAAACACGCACTGACAAATAGAAAAATAAAGAGAAGATAATGGAGAAAGCAGACGTTGCCTCGGAGGTGTGGTGCGTTTAGGGTTGAGGTGCCATGTTGACTGTCTACAGGTCATTCATGTTGTTTCATTGTCACCAGCGTGAGGAATTAGAGCCTCAGTGGGACACTTCACACACAAGTGAAAGTGGTCTTTGACTTTTGGCCCTCACCTTTTTTTTTAGTCATTAGTTTTCAGCAAAAACCTAAAAGCATTTTTCTTGTTTTTTTTTAATGGTTTAAATTATAAATGCTATGATAAATAAATCATTTTCGTAAAGTGAATGAAGAAAATAAACTTAATTTAATTTCTTAAAGTAAAATTAAATAATAATAATTTAAATCAGTGTTAAAGCACATCTTTTCTGCATTGTTCTGTACCTACAAACATAAACTCTGATACTAACATAGCTGTAAGAGGTTCGTATTGGCCAGATTTTTATCAGCCAATTAATCAATCTCAAGAAATTATCTTTCTGAGACATGTTTGTCAATAAAAAATGCCAAATATTAATTTGTTTCAGCTTCTCAAAAAGGGTATTTTCTGCCTATATCCATTTAACATTGTTGTATTTATTGTTGATTTTGACAAAACAGTCAGTTTGGAGTTGGTTTGTTTTGCCAACGGTGTCGTCAATAATTCAGCCTCGCACCAGCACACACTCTCAGAGCTGTCGTCTTTTTATCACATTGAATATGCAGCAGCCCTGCAAAAGGCAACATCACATCCCTCCCCTGAGTATATGTGACTTTCCCCTTTCAGATGGAACCTTTTAATGATAAGGTTGCCACGTGAAAAGTGAAGAGTTTGCTCAACAGGGGCCGTGGCATCAATAGACGGCTCCTCACAGCTCAGTTCCCTACCTATTGTGCTGGGGGACAGTGATACCGTGATGGCAGGTCATTAGTAAGGCGTTCATGCCTCATTGTGCGCTGATGGTGCTTTTTGTTTGCGCCTGTCCAAGCAGAGATCACAACAGCAAACGTCCATGCAAAGGTCAGAGGAACACACAGTTCAAGTTTGAAGAATCGCAATCGTTGGCTTTCGTAAATGAAGGTTTTTCATCAAAAACTCGGTCCAGACACGCCGGTCAGTGAAATGCCGGCACGCAGAGATGGAGGTCATGGCTGGCTCCAGCAAGCCGCCGCTACAAAAATCATCGGTTTGTGGAAAATAGCGCGGCACTTGAAAAGCGCTTGAGGTTGAGTTTGAATTGAAAAGCTGCATTAACCGCAAGAGAGGAGTGGGGTGAGATAGTCAGGGATGGAAGGACAAAAAGGCTCCTCACATAGGGAAAACACACATTCTGTTTTACTGATACTGTCAATGGAAACTCCTGAATCAGCTGAACACACACACACACGCACACACACACGCCTCAGATTCAATTACAACATCGTGAGATGAAGGAGAAATTCTTCAGCCTTCAGCACTTCCAATTAAACTACCGCTCTGAGTGTGTGTTTGTGAGTGTGTGAGTGTGTGTGTGTGTGTGTGTGTGTGTGTGTGTGTGTGTGTGTGTGTGTGTGTGTGTGTGTGTGTGTGTGTGTGTGTGTGTGTGTGTGTGTGTGTGTGTGTGCGCGTGCATGCGTGGGTGTGTGTTTGTGCGTTGCTGCGCAAGTCGTGTGTATTTGGGTGTGTGATTGCGCTTGCCAGTGTGTATGTTTAACAGGCGAGGTGTGTGTATATGGGTCTTGGCTTTGATGGCGTCGCGCTGCGCTGCAAGGGCCACTGAGGCGTGACGAGTGAGAGAGAGAGAGTGTGTGTGTGTGTGTGTGTGTTTGTCAGCCTCTCTGATGTCACCTTGTATCATTTCAGGCTAATTTCACCTATTCTCAGAGAGCGAGAGAGAGAACCACAGGCAGGGAGGGAACAAAAAAGGGCGACAGAGAAAGTAAATGATAAGGTACAACTTTATTAGTGTCCTTGAGGCGGTCGACATCGGGGTTTCTCCGTGCTACACATGCACTTAGAATACAAACAACAAACAGGAACTAGCCGTAGGAGTGCGAAGTGTAATACACCTCAACTCGCAGAAAGATCAAAGGGGCAATAGGAAAGTTAGTATAATTGTTATTGGACACCATTGTTTTTTTTTAATTAATTCCTTCCTCCCATTTCCTTCTCTTCTCCTTTTTAAACCTCCTTCATTTGTCTGAGCCCAAGACTCGGGCGAGAAAACGTCCCACAAAGCCACATAGCATCACAAATCCGGGTCAGCGAACGTTATTATTAACTGGACTCCGCTAAATTGGAATGATTGAGAGGGAAACAGGATTACTGGTGGTCGGAATTGGATGTTAATGATGTAAATGTAATTATTGTCCTTGAAATGATATTTCCGTTCGCAAATTGGAGAGCGTCTCGTCTTTTTCCCTCCTCGTTATTAATGCAGCAAATAATAAAGGGACATGAATGGAAAGACTAACGGCGACTGAAGACAGATCTTTTTCATGTATTCGTGTTTACTGTATCATGTCGTTAATCAACAGGCTTATTATGATCTCCCCAAAATTACTTTCCCCGTTTCTCTTTCTGCCAATCTCAGTTTCTTTCCCCCCGCCTCCTCTCTCTTTCCATCCTGTTTCATCCTCTCTCACTCATCCCGTCTTATCTCCTCTCTGGTGATAATATCTCTGCCTGCAGACGGAGCTCGGCTGAGAAATACTAGGCAGATAGGGGCGAGCGAGACAGAGAAGCAAAGAACTGTGTGAGGTTTTGGGAAGGGGGGGGGGCGTTGAGATGTAAGTTATGCTGCTTATGTCAAGTTCACGCCGCATGATTTTTAGCCACTTTTTTGGAAGTTGCTGACAAGAGCCCCAGATCGGAGCAAAATCGGCGTTCGATCGGCATTTGCCAGTTGCTGCGCGTGAACTGGTCAAAGATTCAAGAGGCAAAATATGTCGTTGCCGGTCAGTCCTGCAGCGTGAGCCGCACAGCGATCCGACGACTTTGAAAGTTGTAGCATCAGCGTCTCAACTGTCAAAATCGAGAGGAAGAAGAAATTAGCGTGTTCAGTGAGAAAGTCTCGTGAAAGAGGAAAAGTTTCCTTCTGCAGACACATACGTCGCTGACATCACTTAATATCTTTTACATCTGACATTACCTGAATCTCCTGCCTGCAGAGCTCCGCGTCCGTGTATTTGCTCCCGAACCTTATTGCTGTATCATAATTTCACAGTTCACAGAGCCGCCGCCCTCAGCTGTTATCCTTACATTAACTCATCTTCTCATGAATGAAATGCAAGTTTTGAGTATTTTTCCTGTCTGAGGGCTCGGTAGCATCTACTGTTCAATCCCTATCAGGACTTTAAACATTTATGTGATTAAACAGCTGGATTCAGTGGAACAAAAATTAGACTTAAAACAGTAATGGTAGTAAATATGACATGAGGCAGATAATGTACAAGCATTGTTTTTAATTTGTTCTATTGAATTCAGGCAATGTATAGCTATTTATTTTAAGTGATTTTGCAACGTCAAGGCCGTGCCACTGTTGTGATCGAGTAAATTTCCCAAGAAAACAACATTAGACAGTCTCACTGGAGGAATGTTCCACACAAGGGCACCAGTATTGATTTAACTTTCTTAGATTTGATAATCTGCTTCTTTGTCATAATAGATTTTCTGGAATTGTCTAAAAAAACAAAACACCTCAGACCTTCATTTGATTTAAACGCGTCCCTGGAACGTCTATGTGAGCAGACTTCAGCTGTTGGATCAGATTTAATACTGCCTGTTCTGCAGATCGGTGAGATCACATCGGAGCGAGGGAAAGTTAATCAAACTGGCTTTTGTTACACGTCCTCGCCGTGTTGCCAGCTAATAATCTTGATGTAAGCTAATAACTGAGGAATGGACATCGTCCTCGCCGCCGCTCCCCTGAGGCCCCTGTGCACCCGTGTTTTTTCGAACAGTTTCGGTCAGACCACTTTTGTTCCACTCACCTCCCGGGGGTGGGGGTCAATGCACCAAATGATTTTGAGTGGCGGTGGCAGATGTTGTGTCTGATGCCATTCAACAATCTCTCCGAAAAGACTGCGGCTGTCCTGTGTCACTGTGTGTGTGTGTGTGTGTGTGTGTGTGTGTGTGTGTGTGTGTGTGTGTGTGTGTGTGTGTGTGTGTGTGTGTGTGTGTGTGTGTGTGTGTGTGTGTGTGTGTGTGTGTGTGTGTGTGTGTGGTTTCCTCTCTGTGCCCTTGAGCCTTTATCAAGTCCTTCTAATTATTTTATTATGTAAATGAGTCACCATTATTTCATTAGCGAGGCAGCCAATCACAGAAGCTGATTAGGAAGTGATTAGCATGCAGTCGGGCTCTCTCCGTGTGTCTCCGTGTCCTTGTGAATGGAGGGGACGGCGGCAGTAATGACCCATCTGGACACACATTTGTGCATTTAGTTTGAAAACAATTGTAGGGATTTGTTAAATCGTATTACACAGTTAACACACATGCAGCCACACAGCACAAATACACACATTCAGTATATGTGCAACATTTAAAGCGACAATAATCAGCACTTTTCAACCAGGCTGTCCCATTTTCAAGGCTCTCTCACGGACTGGTTGGATGCTGGTTTGTCCGACCTCTCCCAGCATTCATTGCTTGCCGGTGACGAAGCTAACGAGCTAAGTGCAGCACAGATATTCCCAGCAAGTATCCTGGGGGGGGGGGGATATCGCAGAGATTTTTGGTTAAGATGAGACATGTTCCAGGAAACTATAAAAACCTCAGTGACTGGTTTGTCAGGGTAAAGAGGAGTTGTTGAATTTTGCGTAATGGTGACACATATCATTTAGGAGAGGAATCCACTAAAGCTGTTTCCAGGTCAAATCCGCAGACGCATGCACAATACAGCGGGGGGGGGTTTCTGCACAGGCTTTGCGGGCTACTCAGTCTACGATGGCGTCCAGAGGAATCTTCCCAGAGATGTGGCCCCATGAGCTGTGGTGCTGGAGAACGTAGTGCCACATATTTCCCTCAGGAATTCAACTTCAATTCTTTAGGGGCAGATACACAACTCCACAATTGAATACTATGTTTGTTAGGTACGATTAAGAACTTTTGATTCATGACATTTAGGTTAAAACATCTGAAACAGACATATGCTCCAGAAATAGACTGATGTGAACTCCATACAGCATTTGGGGGAAGACATGGCTTTTCTCAGCAGAGGTAGAATAAGTTTTTGGGGTCTGTTCTTTTCATTATTGGCAACAAGGATTTACAGTCAGATACATGTTTCTGTTGGTGTGTGTGTGTGTGTGTGTGGGGGGGGGGGTTTAAGTTGGCAGGACATTGAGGAAAGTGTTAACTGAGAATTTGAGCGAGTTAGCATGTGGTTTTTGTGTGTGTGTGTGCAGATAGTTTCACTCTTACTTCAGTTTCTGTAAGCCCCCCCTTTCCAGCACACGCACAAACAGGAGCACACAGTCGTTTTGCTTGGTGTGTCAGCCGCTGAGAGTGAAGGTCTGTCAGAGGTGTTCAGATGAAAGGAGAGGAATGCTCCACAATTGAGAAAGGTTCTTTTAAACCAGTCGGTAAAGCGGAATTTAAAACAAGGACATGTTTTTCTTCACCGCTAAGCCAAGGCGAAATACCTCCTCTACTGCGAGCTGAGTGGAACACTGTGTGTGTGTGTGTGTGTGTGCACAGTTAAAAGCCCACAGCACATATTTTAAACATGGTGGGTTTCAATCCAATTTTGCCGTTCACTGTATACTGCTTTCAGGGGCAGAAATTGCATTTAAAAAGCTTGGAAACTAAATAGAGCTTCTGTATGTTCTCTGAACCGTCGGCAAGGTGAAGCAAGGCCAAACAAATGTTTTGGTAGGTAAAGCAAGGATAAGTGGTTCTGCAATTCACAGCTACTGATTTTTTACCTGGAAAACATTCAAAGCCAGGTTTTATACTCAGGATTTACACCAAACTTCTCCACCGTAGCCCTAAAACACACTTACTTAAACTGAATTAAATGTGAATTTGCATTTAAAACATCCTTTTTTTAATGTCACTGCAACTTCTATGTGATATTTAACATTTATATAGTGATATATATATATATATATATAATAGTTGGTTTTCTGTTTTAAAAATATATATCAGGTTTGTAGGTGCAGCACATTTCTGTTCACATAAACACACACACACTTGAATAACACTCTTGGGGAGCCACGCAGAGAGAGCAACCTGACGGCAAGATGTAAACTGACACACACACTGTCGGAGACAGGAAGTCATGGAGTTTTACACACACACACACGCACAGGAACATTTGTTAGACAGCAGTGGAATTAGATAGTGTGCGTCCAAGTTTGGTTTTATAATATAATAGTGTAAAAATTCAAGTTGTGCTCCTCTTTGTGCCCCCCCTCCACATTTTCTACGACTTGAGGTAAACTTGCTGTGACGGAGACTTAATTGAATTGAATGGGGAGAGAAGTGAAATGCACGAAGAGAGAGAGGCTGGTTTTAAGGGTGATGCCACGAGGAACGTGATCCAGTGCGTCTCGGAGGCTGTGAGTCACAGCCAGCCGTACAGCCGGCAGCCCAAGACAGTCACTTAGTTTGATGTTAACTTGTTTCTCCTCCGGTGGTGGCTGTCACCTCTTGGTATCCCTCTGTAGCAGGAGCTCAGATCAGTGGGGTATCTGAGGGCCTGTCGTTCTGTTCTCCATCACAGCCGCCGCCGCTCGCTCCAGGACAAACGTAGCAGAGCTGTAGCACTAACTGAACGCGGGGAGATTTATGTTGCTGCAGTGCCGGGGCGCTGTTAGTTTTTTCCATTGGGTGGTTTGCTCTTGTATATCTCCTTTTTTTCTCAGTGACTCTTCAGAAAAGTAGAAGAGCTACAAAGAACAAAGAAATAAAACTTCTGGTCTTTAGTTTTCAGTTCTGTGTAGTTTTTAATCCTTGTGGTCAAAACATTGAGTTTATCATGTTTATTTGACGTAAGGAGTTAGATTATCTATCTGTTCCTTTGCCAATTTAATTTGTCTAACAACGTCAGCACTTAAACAATGCTATCTTATCTTTTTTTTCATTGTTGAGGATGAATTGGATTTAATTAGAACGGCTATTTTGTTGACTGCTCAACAGTTCAACAAAAGCATCAAAAGAATCACTGAACTGCTCCAGTTTTCTCAGCCCTCTGAGATAATAAATTTAATAACTTTTGTTTTCAAATAGTTGATTTTTTTTTTACCATTTTATTAACCATATAATTAATTAATCAAGGAAATAACAGTCAGATTAAAGGACAGTGAAGGTAATTGATATTTGAAATGAATGTTAAATGTTGTCACGACCGAGTCACTGTTGCTGAACAGGAGATTTACCTGTTTGGTTTTCATATTTACATGATATGACATTGCATGAAAAGTGTTTCCTCAAGCACCGACAGCGATCCAAGCGTTATATTTTTAAGAGAATATGAGGTTTTTCTATGTATTTGTGTGCAGTACAATTGTCATGATATATATCACTATCATACTATTTGATATAGAAGATGTCATCCCTGCCCCCCCACCTACAGAAGGGCACAGAGGACACAATGACCACTAACTCCCAGTGACTTGAATCAGATGCCACTCTGGCTTTTCTTCGCCACATCGCTCCTTTTAGCCATTTTACTAACACAGGGACGCACGTCACTACGAGGTCAATGAATCAGCCGGCTAACATGCTATTCCTATAAGCAATATCGCCGGCACCAGCCACATATCATTGCAAGTAGATTGGTTTAGCTCGCCGCCGGGGACAAGTGGCGTCTCTCTGTATTAGTGCGACTTCTTGTTTAGGCGGATCCACGGGCGGCCAGCTCACACATGCGTGTCCCCGGGCGGCGGCGATGGGCTCAGATGATCAGCTGAAGGGCCCTGGTGGTTGAGTCAGAGGTGATCCTGACTGGCCCTGAGTGATGACTGTCGGAGCTCAGACTCCTGGTGCTTCATTAATGAGCCGAGACAAACACACGCACACACACAAACAACACACAGCAGAAGTTTTACCGGATCAGACCAGAGAGGAAGTTGTGTGGCGTTGAAAAAAATAATAAAAAATCATTGTTTTTATGAGGTGAACTAAATCTTTTGTTGTTTCTCTTTGCAGGAAGTTGCACATTTGACGAGGGCTTCACTCAGTGTGATTACCAGCAAGATCCCTATGATGACTTTGACTGGACACACATCAACACCCAGGATGTGCCCTACGTCTCACCGGACCTGCCACACGGTAAAGATTGATCCTTTCCTCTTCATCCTCTAACCCACCAAACCTTCTCTTCTTCATTGGTTTTTAGTCGGTAGGAAAACAACCAAGAGACATTTCCTCTCTAAAAATCCTAAAAACTTAGAATCCAAAAGTATTCAAGACCAAAAGCTTCACAAGATTATAGAAATATTTGATTTTTGTGACATAACTTTGTGTTTTTTCTTCTTTTATACGCCCTCAATCATCTGCGACCCTCCAGATTAATGTAACGACACTTTAGAGATGACCACCGGATTTAAAATATAAAATAATGATGCAATCAATTCATGATTATATAGAGTAGTTAAAACAAGCTCAACTTTAACCAATGCAGCAATAAAATGCTTCATCCAAGTTTGTTTCTCTGTATTAACAATGTAATTATGTAACATGTAATAGTACATTGGTCTAAGAAGAGTATATATATATGTTGTTGTGGTACTTTTTCCTCCTCCTCCTCTTCCTCCTCTCGTCTTCTCTTCCTCTCCTCTTTAATCAGTTGTTTTTTCCCTCCTCCATGATGATGATGAAGGGGAAATTAAATCTTTCTGCCTGAGGGCTGGGGGTCTAATTAACAGAATATGAGGTCGTTAATCAATGGCAGTGAACAGGGGAAGGTTGCCTACTTCACAGTGTTAAAAGCAAACTGTTATAACAATAAGCAGCTCTGCGGTGTTGAGATCGTTCTGCTGGCTTTTACAAAAACCTGAATACCACAGGGTAGAAATGTCCACTGCTGTCCGAGCAATGACGGTGACCGTTAAAAAGTCTTTCAGGAGTTTCTTCTCCACCTCTCTCGTGTCCTCTCCTCCGCCCCCTTCCATCCCTCCACTTCTCTCCTCTTTTCATTTTGTCTCCTCTTGCCTTCTCCTCTCCTTTAAATCCCCCTTTCCCCTTTTTTGTCTCCTCTTCCTCTCCTTTCTCCTCATTTCCGTTTCTTTCCCGTCCTTTTGTCTCCTCTCCTCCTCGTCTGTTGTGGAAGATTATGTCTTTGTTACCATGACAATGTAATGCCGTTATTTATCTCTCATGCTTATCATCATGACAACCCAGGCTCGCTGACATTTAGAGAAAGGTTCGGTTCAACACCAGCTCTTTACGGTTTTCACACACACAAACATTTCCTCGCAAAATGTGTGTAGCTCTCTTGCACATGTGGTCCCGCATATATTTGAGCGATAACACAAGCGTCGGGTGCCTTGCCCAGTGGTACAAGGCCAAACTCTTGCATTTGCTGCTATTAATACCAAGAGGTGTTGCTTTTAAGAGAGGGCAGAGTTGGCAGCTTGAACAGGTTAAATACCTTGCCCAAGAGCGCCTGGCATTAGCATAGCAGCAGCGCCGGCCTGCAGAAGCTTTCGTGGAATGAGTGGGGGCACGAGGTTGGCACAGCAGGTTAATGATTTGGAGACGTCCCTTGCTGTGGGGGGGGGGGGTTCAGAGCCTTTTGCCTAAAGGTGTGGGAGCGTGAACTGACATTTGATGTGTTAATAATGCCGGCAGGCTGCGGGGACAGCGGTGCACTGGATGGAAAACAACATGGCTGCAGGAGATTGCAGATACAACACTTGGCTAGGTTTTGTATTTGGACGCACTTATAGGAAATGGGTTGGGGCTGAGTTGCTAGCTTAAAGGCCTTGCCCAGGGACACGTGGGTAACGGCCATTATTAGTATTGTTATTTTCTCTGGCAATCATAGCCACCAGTAATTTAGAAGTACTCTGGCCTGGCTGGCTGCTGCGTCCCTGAGGGCCTGACATGATTTAGAGGAGCTAGTGGCACTAAACCTTTTTAGCTTTTGACCCCTGAAAACAAAGAGATGCCGACGCCCTTTATTAAGGGGGGATGTTAAGAGCATTTGGCATCTGAAAGACCTGAGGGAGGGAGTTTATTTTGCTGATTAGTAGTTCACAGGGTCATATATTGTCAAAGGTATTGGCAGAAGTAGAGGAGCCATCTTGTGGCTTCACGCCCAATCATCGGGTAGTTGAGCCAACAATTATACTTTTGTTCCTTATAACCTACATCGATTCGTCCCAGTTGCTAATCGCCATTTGTGCTTGAGGCAGTATCGAGTGTGCAGGGATGGTTTGGCAGTTTTTGTAATAGAGATAAAACTCTTCTGTGTAATTTCTCTGAGGGTTGATGCTGGCACTCGTCGCCGTGGCAGGGTCTCGATGCTACGCTGGCATTGTGCGTCGTGCCAGTCGAACATTCATGGGCTGTGGTGCAGTGGCTCAGTGGACTAAAGCAGATACTCTTGACTCATAATGTTGTCAGCCAGTACCACTCTAAACCTATTTGGCATGCCTTGCTCCCCGCGCCTCCCTCTGTCCTCTTGTTTTTCACTGTGTTCGCTCCGGTAAAGAAAGAGAATAAAGGCTTTTAAACTGCTGCAGAGCTGATTCCTTGTACACTGGGTGTTTTAATAATGATCAAATAATGATGGATACAGCAGCTCAAACAGTGTCAAATTAAAATCTATTTGACATGAGTCTCTGCAAGACCTGAACATTAAGCTCCGGGTTGCATTAGGTGTATTATATCCACTCTGTTAGTTCAGTTAAATCTAAATTAGACTTAGAAAGTTAAATTTATTTGTGTGGCATTGTGATAGAAAATAATTGTTATTGTATTTTCAAGCCCAAATACCAAGAATTCTCTGATTGCAGCTTCTCAAATGTGGAGATTCACTGCTTTTTGTCTGTCTTAAATAATAATTGGATGATTTTCTTTGGACACTGGGAGGCCGTAGTTTTAATTATTTTGTTATTTTCTTATATTTTACAGGAAAAAACTACTTTTGACTTAATTTTATTGGAAATTAAGGTAACACAGACAACCTAGCAAAACATCCAATATCAATGAATCATGCCATCATAATAACATTCATCAAAGTAAATCCTAAAATGAACAATGGGATGAAAGGGTGGAAGTTTGAGGGGCAAATTATTCCAACACTCGAAAAAAATACTTGATCATCGTTGAATTTTGACGTGGACACATGGGACGAAGAGCAGTGATTGGTCCGTAAACCTGAGAGGTCTTGACAGTAAATCTGGCCACAAGGACGATGCATGAAAGACAAATCATCTCATGCATGCTTCCTTCTTGGTGCCGGCAGGGAAAGTGCATTTCTGCATTTTGAAGGAGCTGCTATTAGCTGTTATTAGTGTTTTGTGGGGGAAATTTACTCCTTGGGGTCGTTAGCTAATTGCATCACCGAAATTGGTCGGCACCATAAAAAGACTGAAGGTATAACTCTAACGTTAGCAGGCTCTTGCTGCAGAACCGTGTCCTCTGTCTGCCACACTGCTGTTGTACTGTATGTGACAAACTGTATCTGGGTCTTAAGGCTGTCAAGAGCGTGTTTGTTTGTTTTTAGCCTCGTCGTTATCTTGTGTTGACGTTCTAGTGGTGGCCATTTTAGACATTGGCAGTTCAGAGACATCAGCCATTTTAGAAACTGGCAGACTTCGAGTGTCAGATGTTCTTGGCGTCACCAGGTCTGCTTGTATCAGTTCCATGTACTGTCAATCTTAATTAGTCATATTTCTCAGTGTTGAATTTTTCTCTCAGATAAGGCGTTATTAATGTTCAGTTCCCTCGCTGATACTGAAGCATTTTAATGATTTGTAGAATTGACAGCCCTCTACTCTTATAAATATCATCCACCTATTTCTACCTATTGCTAATCCACTTGTTGTTGTGATTTTGCAGCTTGCAGTGTTATGATTGTCTGAAGTGCTAAAGGTTATATTTTTGCCATGTTGTTGTGTCTTATTATGACATATCTGGGGCCCACAGCCTGTTGGGAGTATTTTTAGCTGGCACACCATCTTGGCAGCCATCTTCAAGACACTTTTCTCATGTCACCATCTTGGCATCAGTGCCAGAAAATAAAGGAATAGGAGTGACATCCATCGTGTGTTCATTCTGGATGGATGTAGATTGAGGGAGAGAGAGAGAGTGGTGCTGGCCTCGTCTTGTTTCTGGCCTGTTTGGCTGAAGTCCTGTTTGGACAGAGGCTTGTTAGTGACATTCAGAACCAGGAAGTAGGATTATTATAATACTTCAATGGCCGGGGGTAGAAATGTGTGTTGCTGTGGAGGTGGGGGTTGGGTGGTGGAAACGACAGGAAGAGGAGAGAGGAGAAGTGCCAAACCAATAACTGGGATACATGTTTGATACTGTGTGTGTGTGTGTGTGTGCGTGTGCGTGTGTGTGTGTGTGTGTACCAGTTAAAAACCTGTTATGTTCTGCTCTATTCTGCAGAGAACAGTGTTTTCTCACAGTAGATTAGCTAAACAATAACTGATAATCACCATTGTTCTGCAGCCTATTGTGAAGCGCATATTGTTTATGTTATAATTTGAAAATAGAATTACCCAGAAGTGCTGTGTTTCTTTTTATTGGCGCACAGACATCGTGTTTTATTATATTGTCCTTGCTTTATTTTCTTCAATTAATTCTATTCAATTGTATTTAATTTGGTCCTGTTCTGTTCTTCTTTGTTCGACTCCATTATGTTCCGTTTATTTAATATTTTTGTGATTGTGCGCTGTTCTTTCCTGTTTCTCTTCTAACTCGTTGTATTATTTTGATTATTTCACTTTTCAAGCCAAAACAGTGAAACAATGGGGGGGGGGAAGTCTGATCCCTGCCTCCGAAATTAGACGATTTCGTGCTTTTCTTTGTCATATGTTATTGCAAATTCAAATTTTCGGGACTCTGAGTCAAATGAAACATTAATAAAACATTTAGCAACAAAGTTTAGTTCTTTTGTTAATTTTATGAACTAAACAATCTATTAATTGAAAAAACTAAATCAGCAGATTTGTGGATAATGGAGAATAATCACTAGTTGCAGCCCGTGTTTGTTTTGATTTATTTGTTTCCGTTCTATTTTGTTCAGTTTAGGGTTTTTACTAACAGCCAATCTAGTCAATTCTCTGATCTGAGAAGCTGGAGACATCATCTGTTTTGCTTGAGGAATGACACATGATTAATCATTTGTCAAATATTGTCAATACATCAATGTATGATAGTCGCTCTATTTATCCACCTCAATTGTTCAAACAGAAACATCACTAAAGTGTTTTCCATTAATTATCTTGACAGTGGCAGCCAGACATCTTATAATTCGTCTCACCACGGTTCCATAACAAACCTTTTCACAACAACATATAAAGTCTCTAACTTAGAAAATTGCACTGTTGCGTTATTGTAGAGCTGTGTCTCTCTCTATGACCCCCGTGTCATAGTCCGACTACGCAGGTGGGCCTTCAAAGCATCCATAAAGTTTTTACTGTCCTCAGCAGGCAGGGAGAACTTGTATTGACACCGCTTAAACTGTTCCTGTCCCTGTGACAGGCGTGTAGTTGTCAGCAGGCAGGACTCACCACCACACCTCTGTGTACCTGTCATTCAGCCTAATGCAATCAACCCTCATCATTCACAGCTACCGACACAGTCAACAATCTAATCTGAGGGATTAACCGGCACTACCATGGCTACTCTCTCTCAGGCCACATCCGCATCCCAACGTGTCACTTTTGTTACGTTCACACGTGTGATAGTTTAAACAGAGATTATTTATATTTATGTGAACGATCTCCATCCAGTATTAGCGTGGACGTTCTCCTAGTTTGTGAGGAGCTAATGTGAGATTAAACATCAGGTAGGAAAAATATCACATTTCATCCTATTTTTCCCCGGAACGACATCTGGTTGAGCTCTGAGCTGATTACCAGAACATCTGGATGGGCTGGTAAACTGATTTTGATAAAGCATTATGTTGAGCTTCATTTCCTGCTCTCATACTGTAGGTATATGGTATAGCACTGGAAAAAGAATGCTAGCATAACAAAGCTAACTGATTTATGTTTGAGTTCAGCAGAGAAAGGAGAAACATAATGCGAACAAAATAAGCAAAGCAGAAAAGCATAGCCTCGGGGCCCCTCTGTGAAAATGCAACTAATAACGTTTCACTGCTGGCTACTCGCAGGTAATAATATGTTGCAGACTGTGGGAAACGAGTGCAGTTAACGGGCCTGTGCAAATTGCGTGGACTGGTTTCAACATGCTTTTTTTGGCTGCAAGTTTATCATTATACACTATTCTGATGAAGCTTCACTAATATTAATTTTGTTGATCTGCCTCTCTTCTCTCACACATTTACATTTACCTCGAGACCGCACCGTTTATTTACAGAAATGAAAGGAGAGACGGCGTCAAGAAAAAAGTGGAAGGTTTTCATATAACATGAAAGGAGGATTTTTCTCTTCTCTGTTTATTTGTTTTCTACGAGTGAAGAAACAGCCCCACAATCATAAAGGAGAAACAAACGACACAGTCATAGGAAAGGCGGTTTGTTTTATGTGTCGGGGGGGGGGGGGGGGGGGGGGGGGGGATTATTCTACAAAAAGCCCAAAAGGAATGAAAGCAGAGAGACAACATGCAAACATAAAAGGGTGGAATCAAAGCTTTTTGTTTCCATTACAGGAAACTCACGGTTAGAAAACGTTAGCTAAGGAGGGAAGGCCAAACCGGGTGGGAAGGTACAGCAGAGAACAGGGATTCCACGGAAATGTGGTGGCAAAAGGTTCAATTCCCAGGACTGACAACGTTTTAACCATAGTGTATGTCGATGGACGACTTGACGATTGATTTGGGGTCCAAGGGAGATTGAACAGGAGTATCGAGGTCCAGCTGTATTCAACCCATCGGCAGATAGTCTCAGCTGTCAATCATGACGTTTCACTCAATTTAATATTATCAAATAACTAATTAAAAGCAAACTTAGCAGAAATATGAACAACCTAAAATGACAGAAACCATGTTTGACGTGTCCCATCCACTAACATGGAGGAAGAGTTCAAGATAGTTGTGGGGAGCTGTCTTGTCGACCATCTTTTTGTTTTTATGTTTATAATACCTCATGGAGGCAAGTATGTGTGACGGGTAGGTGGCGATGGAGATTTATTTTTATAAATCATATCGATGAAAGTTCAGTTTGGAGAATGCCACCCCCGTCAGTGACATGCCACGACAACGTTTACGAGGTCTCACTCTGCTGGATTTATTGGAGCTGCAGAGACACTTGTCAGTGTACCGTGATGTTACAGAGTGGTGGTTCTTCCTCTCACAAACAATCTTTGACAAGCACTGACAGGCGTGTGCAGAGAGCAGACACACCGACAACAGACAAGTTGAATTTAAAACTATTATCAAGTTAATTACCAGCAGCTTATTCGACCACAAGCCAGCAGCAGCACACTTGATAGTTTAATATTCGGCAGCAGATAAAAACAAGCAATGTTTTTTAATGGTTATTAGCATACATAGTTTCACTGTATATACCATCCATATGTCAGGTTGTTTGACAGATTCCAACCCTGATTTAGATTCAAGGATTTTTATTTGTCAGCAAGTGCAGTGAATTGAAAAGTGACAAGTATCGCACAACTGTGGAAGAGACGCCAAAACCCACTAAAGAAATAATCTCAACACAACATTAAAGTTTAAATAAAGTTCTCTGTTACCTTAAAGTAAATTCACTGACCTGACAGGTGGCCTCAACCTCTGAAGATATTGGAAAAAGTACAAACAAGCAAGAAAGTAGTTCCAAAATTTTAGTGTATAACTTTTTAAAACACATTTATTCCCTCAGTTCATATACACAGAAGCACATTTAGTACTACACACTGTGTCTGTTCACTAACGACCTCCTCAGAGGGCAGCGTTTGCTCGTCTGCTCCGGCAGTGAACCTCCGCTGGTCTGTGATGTACGAGCACAAACCTCTCAAAACAGAATGAGGTAATTCAGGAGGCCGTCATTTTGGTCAGACTCCAAAATCTGCATGGACTATGAAAATACAGTAATCAGTACAGTCTGTACGCTCGTCAGTAATCATTTCGTTTCAGGAGCAGAACTTGAAAACTGTTTTCTTGAAACTTAATAAATTACTGTAATCAGAACAAGAAGTGGTGCCTATGATACTTTGAGTTTCATAAAATGTTCTATTTTTTCTATATGATGATTTTGACTTGTTTCAGAGTCGGCTCTGACCTCAGAACTTTTCACCAACAAGCGACAGAAAGATCCCAAACAGCTTTTAAAGGATTGAAGGGATTAACTTGTTATCGCTGACTCTGAATTACAGGATTATTCAATACCCGACACCTGCGCACTAAACAAACTCCATTTAAAACAAGAGGCTGTTCAGCTGATGACAGGAGGTTTTGACTTTACTAAATCAGCTGAGGGAAATATCACAATTTTGTGTAACTGATTGCACAACAAAATGATCTTCAGGTTGTGTGGGTGTCTCTTTCAACCTTTTGACCTTGTCTTTGTCTCCGTGTGCAGGTTCCTTCATGTACGTGGACGTCTCTCAGTACGACGTCGGCGAAAAGGCCCGGTTTCAGCTGCCGGTCATGAAGGAGAATGACACCCACTGCATCGACTTCAACTATCTGCTCACCAGCCCCGACGGCTCCAGCCCTGGCACCCTGAACGTCCTGGTGAAGGTACGAAACATCCACCCACACAGAACAGAATAAAGATATAGTGGTTTGTTTGTCTTAATGTGAGGCTGGTTTGATTTCATGGGACACTTAAGATAAGTTTGTCAAAGTCTTCAGTTTAAACCAAACAAAATGTCCCTTTACATCTTTGTCTAGGTTTAAATCACAATGTTTAGATGAAATGTTTTGATTTGACGACAAGACTATTTTATTTTATGGAAAAATGAATCAGATTCGACAAATTACAAACAATCAAACTCCTCGTCTGTCATCTCATCCTCCTGGAAATTTGTGGAAGTTGTTAAAAAAAGGTTCTTGTAAAGGTTAACAGGAGATTGCAGTTTTTATTGGTTTTACCATTTACTGGCTCTGGCTGCCTATAAATATGATAAATTCAGTTCACACTGCAGATTATTTTTGCAAACATGATCTCTGCTGAAGTGTCCTTGAGAGAGATATTGTGTGGTTTACCCAGAGGATCTGCACTGACCTCTGACCTTCTTGTTTTGGAAACGGACTTACAGAGTTTTCAAATATTACATTTTGAACAGTTTTATTGGAAAAACAATACATTGGATGGACTTTAGTTATAAACATTTAAATATTTGTGTGAAATATTTAATCCCTGTCTTGTGTCTCTCTCCCTCTAGGTGAACAAGGGTCCTTTGGCCAACCCCATATGGAACGTGACGTCCTACACCGGTAACGACCATCTCACAGTACACCTCATTCATTCATATTCTGACACGGTTGTGATTTTCATTCACTTGACTCGTTGTCGTGCAGGTAAAGACTGGCTGAGGGCTGAACTGGCTGTTTCCACCTTTTGGCCTAATGAATATCAGGTAACTCCCTTAAATAACAACCAACGGCCGTGTCAAGTTGTGTTAACGCATGATTCCTTTGTCATGCACGTACTGCTTTATTTCCAGTTGTGTTCATGTGACTACACACACACAGATTACAAACTCACACACATGCTGTGAGGCAGGCAGCTGATTTATTTGTGTTGACTGAGGCTCAGGAGGTGACGACGAGGCTAGAAAAGACACTGAGGGAAAACTGTGTGTGTGTATTTGTGTGTGTGTGTGTGTGTGTGTGGCTTTACGTGTTTTTAATAATAAACACAAAAAATATAAGCTTCACAGAGGTAACACGTATCGCAGGACAGTTGCAATTAATTTGATTACTGTCTGTCTCTTCTTCATTGTTAATTAATGTCAGTCAATGTGATCTGTCTCTCTTTGTGTGTGTGTTTTTGTGTGTGTGTGTTGGCTGGTGTTGACAAATGTGTGCACGTTGTCGGGTGGCTTGTTCTCGCAGGCATACACACACACACTGATTATGTTAACACACACAGCCTGGGGACCATATAATATTACTGTAAGGCAAAGTGAGAAAGTATCCTCCAAATGGCCCATCTGGTGCCCCCCCCCCCCCCCCCCGCCCCCCCCTGGTGACTATGGGAGCAGATCACCGTCCTGAAACTCGTGTGTCAACATGTTTTAATTGAACATAATCATCCGGGTTTGCTGAGGCTTATGTAGGTTTTTCAGGCTATGAAACAGGTTATTAGATTTGTGGTTATGAAGCTATTTCCTATCACGTTGGAACATGTTTCTGTGTTAGCACTTTGGCTTGAGTTGTAATGAGACTGGTTCCACCACAGGGAAGACTCGGCACATGCAGACATGTGTAGGCACGCGCTCACACACACACACACACACACACACACACACACACACACACACACACACACACACACACACACACACACACACACACACACACACACACACACACACACACACACTCTCACACACACACAGCTCTGTTTAGGTAGACCTTGTTATTACTTTTACTTCACATCACATGAGGTGAATGAGGATTCCTCAACAATCACAAGTTAACCAAACTCAGGTTTAAATTCCTACTGTATCAAGAGCTGCTGTGATTAATCTGTTAATCGATGAGTCAGTAATTTATTAGCTATAGAATATACCAAAATAAGAATATACCAAAAAATATGAAGCGATGAAGAAGAAGTTATTTACGGTTAAAGAAATTAGTAGTTTTAAAAACGTGGTATCAGATACTTACGATACTTATTTACTTACGATACTTTATATAACTATGGACTGTTAATAACGTTTTTGACATTTCATACACAACAGTCTACTTTTATTTCCAGTGAATTTCTGGCAAGGTTGTCTTTCATTTACATCTCTATTCAAAATCCCACTGCTGTTTTTCATCCCCCCCGGTTTAACATATATTTCCTCAAGTAAATACAAGTACGTGTTTGGAGACAGGTGGCGCCTCGCCCCAGCTGCCATATCTGAGGATTCAGACTATAACAAGAAATGTAAAAAAACAAAAAACAATCCCCTCCCTGCAGGTTTAAACATTTTTGATTCTGTGCCCATACTTGCATATATCAAAATGATATATGTGATTGGTTGATAAGAGGATGTTTGCTCAACCCGACTCTGGAGTGATGATGTGTCAGAGCTCAGCCTTCAGCGTTTCACAGCCGCTTTGCCCACGTGAGAACTTGCCAACACAAGCTATAAGTAACTCTCATCTCAGTTCAAATGGATTTTAATTGTACGGCACCAATTTATAACATGTAACCATTATCTCTCAGGCACGTTCCTGAGAAAGGTTAAAACCGCACAGTGATGACATGAGACTTGACCTAATCACACCCCTGCTTATTTATACTGAAGTAGATTTAGAAAGAAGAGAAAGTCTCAAATTCACACACACGCGTGCAGACGAAGGAGACGTTTGATTTTTTTCATGGCGGCTTCCAAAACAAACGTGCACATAATGACAAGCGATGATCAGCAGAGTGTGGAGGGAGAGACGGGCGGACGGGCGAGCGAGCGAAGCCGGTCGTCACACAGACAGAGATGAAGGTATTAAAAGTCAACTGATGACTTTCTGCCGTGCTCCGCGCTGAGCGATGAGTGAAAGATGATAGGAGCGAGAGACAAGATAGATTGGTGGAGGAGGGAGGCAGAGGGGGGGGGGGGGAGTGTGTGACAAGCAGGGGGTGATAAGCTATGGGTAAACAGTTCACGGCAGATTTCCTTT
This sequence comes from Hippoglossus hippoglossus, assembly GCF_009819705.1. NCBI lineage: Eukaryota > Metazoa > Chordata > Actinopteri > Pleuronectiformes > Pleuronectidae > Hippoglossus > Hippoglossus hippoglossus. The sequence goes on from NC_047174.1 coordinate 4,780,512, forward strand.
TACAGGTGATGAATGACAACAACGGCTCACCCCCTCGCTCTCTTTCTCCCTCTGTCTCTCTTCTGAGAGCGACCCCCGCTCCCTCCTCCTCCTCCTCCTCCTCTGTTCATTACAGTGCTGCTCTCTGAGTAAACACTCTTGGAAAACAGAGGAGACGAAAAAAGAGAGAAATTAGGGGCTGAGAAATGTTTATAAAAGGGGATGGCGACGAGCAGAGGGAGTAGGAGGGCGAACACATGGACGAGGAGGAGCGAGTGGGGGGGGGATGAGTTGGTTGAGATGGATGAGGATGAGGAGAATCTTCGTTATTCAGACCAGGAGTTGATGAACGGAGATGGTGGCGAGCTGAAGCACCTGTTGAATGCAGAATTTACACACTGCTGGAAATACAGGATTTAGAGAAGCAGGTTAGCAAAGGAATCATAGTGATAGTGTTGATAGATGGAGATCGTGGTGGGGGATCATCATCTGCCAAGATAATCCTGAAGTGTGGGGGGGTTTACAAAATATTGTTAATGCTACAGATTGAGTCGGAGCCTCCCCGATCTCGAATAATCGGCTCCGACAGAATCCCTCAATAGCGAGAGTGAGCGTTCCACACTCCGGTTCAGAAGGTGGCGGTACTGAGCACGTTTTTGTGAGATTTCAAGTCTCTGGAATTTCCACTGTGAAATCGTTTCCTACAAACGGCAGGTGTGTGGTCTGACGTTCTGGCCAAATCGACAGGTGTGTGGGCTCTGAAGATTAGAAATCCATTAAATCTTTGTGTATTTGGTCGCCCACGTTTTTAAACAATCAGTCAAGAGTTTAAAATCCTCCAGTGTGCAGCAGCCCTTAGAGAACAAAGTACGTTATGGGGATCATTGTAGTTGTGGAGATATTTCAAACAACTGTTGTGACAAATAAAAGTAAAGAAATTAGTGTGTACGTGTTATTTTTGCCAGTGAAGAAACAGATTTAGCAAAACAAGTCGCGTAAAGATGAAATGAAGCCGGAAAAAGACAGAACGTGAGGATAATGAAAAACAAATAGATGGGCTCTCACATTTTATTCTCCACCTCACCACATTGGCTTTCAGTACTTATTATCGTTTCTTTGGCAGCCATTTTGTGTGTACCAAAGGAGATTACTGTGATCCAGCAGAAAGTACCTCATTTATCCTTTTCCTGATTTGTTGGCCAGATTTTGTAAATCCAGCTGCAGTCAGGACGGCAGCTTTGTATTTATCCAGTTTTATGCACAATGCCGGTGTTCTGTGATGATTCAGAGTGGAGCCATCACCCCATGCTTCTCAAACTGCAGCTCAGAGGCACAGTTTATTATTTGGTTTGTGATTTGCAAGCAGAGCATTTGTAGGTTATGTCATTTCAGTTTCAGACATTTTTGCTTTTGTTGTATTTTGTTGTATTTCGTACACTTTCAATGTTCCCACTGCTCTGACGGGTGATTTCCTTCTTTTGGTTATGTGCTATTTGCAAAGATGTTTTTTGTAAATACAAATAAATACAGATACCCTCTCTGTCCACAGGTCATATTTGAAGCCGAGGTCTCGGACAGCAAAGCCGGCTTCATCGCCATCGACGACATTCAGGTGCTCAGCTACCCGTGCGGTGAGTCATTAGCATGCCAGCAATTAGTCCTAGTTCGCTGAATAGACGCTGATAGCTTTGGCCACTAATTAGACTGTACCTGGGATGGTTTCTGTTGCAGCTGAATGGGTAGATAAGTGGGAAGGTGACACCGGAGAGGAGGGATGCGAAGGCAAGTCGTGGAGAGAAATGAGAGGAATAGAAGAAAAAAAAAGAGGAGAGCAAGAGATTGTGAGAGGGAGAGAAAGAGGGAACAGGAGAGAGTGAAGCGGGAAATGAGACAGTATTAGGGCAATCATGGAGAGAGAAGATTTTGACCACTCAGCACTTTCTCTCTCTCTCTCTCTCTTAAACACACACACACACACACACACACACACACACACACACACACACACACACACACAGAGCGAACAGTAGCTGTCTTGTCTGGCGCTGACAGGAAAGAGATGAGGGCTGCGATCCATTTTAAATTCTCACTCTGTGTCGAGTCTTCTTCTCTCCTTTGCTTGAGTGTTTCCTTGCTGCTCGAGGCCCCCCCCCAAAAAAAAAAGTTGTGAAGAACTGTATCTGTTAACAGACGCGTGTGTTAATTCAAAGCCAGGGGCCGGTTCCTGGAGGGTCCCTATGTTTTTGAAAGGAACCAATTACAACTCCTTTTGGTCATCTGTCTCGTGGCGGCACCGAAATCTTTGACGGGAATTTTGTTTCTTAATAGATTCTATTGATTATAAGTCAGAGAGATAAACTGTCTCGCGTCGTCCCCGCGCACAGGTTCTGATGTCCTGGTATCACTGCTGCACTTGTCTCTGTCAGACCTCGTCGATATTCCTCTGAAAGAAATATCTGCACATTAATTTTGTCACTAATGCGAAGCAGGAATCTGAGTAATTATAAAAAAGAAGAGCGTGAGTCTTTTGAGGTCAGAGGAGCAGCACTCCTAATAGGAAGGAGCTCGTATTTGAAAAGGAATTAGTACTTAGTCTCCACAGTGGAAGCATTCATTCTCACAGCTGCATTTCTGGACACACAGGTTTGTGTGTGCATGAATGCATGTGTGCAAGCTTGTGTGTGTGGAAGGGTGTGTGTGTTTTTCATTCACCAGGGGAGCTGCTATGTATGATTGCAATCACCTCCCCGGAATAAAAATGTCATAGCCGAACTGCATCTTCGGGGTTTAAAGCCTCATCTCATATTTTAGCGTAGTATTTAAGAACTGGAGGCTATGTGAATTATACACACTGAATGTGACATTGATGTTTCCTCCCAGTGGCAACGCAGCGCCGTGTTTTGGTTTCATCTGACTCTGGTGAAATCTAATCGCAGTAATAATGAACACACTCCTCAGGGATATAAAAAGGCCCGTAAATGTGTACGTGCGTCCGTGATAAGCCGACCTGTTTGTATCTATAGCTCCCTGTGGCTCCGTCGCCTCATTTCCACTTTTAGCAGACTCAATGAAATGAAACTGAAAAACACATTTTAAAACACAGAATAATGCAACCTTGCTGTGAACTTATTCTAATATCCCTGCTTGACCATTTTTCCCTGCAGATAAATCCCCTCATTTTCTGCGTCTCGGGGACGTGGAGGTGAACGCCGGACAGAACGCCACTTTTCAGTGTATCGCCACGGGACGAGAAACGTCCAACAACAAACTCTGGCTGCAGGTAAAGCTACACACACAAATGCACACCTTGTTTATCAATAAGAAGTGTGTGTTGAAAGAGGTTCTACACAATATTTCCCGCAGTTCCCATGAAGGTTTGGTTTTATGTGAGATTCGCGTGTTTTAGATATCTGCTATTCTCACAGTGTTCATCTCTCTCTCAAACACACACACACACACACACACACACACACACACACACACACACACACACACACACACACACACACTCACACATACACACACATACACACACGACTCCAGGCCATACATCCTAGCAGCTAACATGATTAAGACTTTAATAGCTCCTGATTTCATTATGGCTCTATTGTAGTCATGACCTTCAAACCTGCTGTCAGTTAGGCAGAAGGGGGGAGTGAGTGTGAGTGTGTGTGTGTGTGTGTGTGTGTGTGTGTGTGGTCCAGTGCTGCCTTGTGACCTTGAGCAAGGCAGTTAACCGTTCACGACCCCTGCGGCACCTGATCTATCTGTCTGTGTCTCGTCCGTCTGTGATCCAGAGGAGAAATGGAGAAGATATTCCCGTGGCTCTGACCAAAAACATCAACCACAGACGCTTTGCCGCCACCTTCCACCTCAAAGAAGTCACCGGTCAGGATCAGGATTTGTACCGCTGTGTCACCCAATCGGAGCGCGGCTCGGGGGTGTCTAACTTCGCAGGTCTCATCGTCAGAGGTGAGGAGGTTATTTACGATATTTAGTTTCTCTTGCGATTTGTTGTTTTTCTGGGGCTAAAATGGGACACTCGACAGTGACTAAGCCAAACATTGGACAGTTGCTATGTGTTGGAGGGTTTATTTAAATCATGACCCTGTTGTTGACCACATTTGTGTGTTTTTTTTTTTTATATATATATTTTGTGCCATGACAAACTTTGCACTGCAACTTTTAGAATGTCAAACATCTTTCCAATCAGATGCACATTCACTGTGTCTGGCTAATGAGGAGAGGTGGTGTGTGTGTGTGTGTATGTAGATGTCTGCACGCCAGCCTCGTGTTTTGTACTGTGTGTGTGTGTCTGTGTGTGTCTGTGTGTGTTTGCCTGCTGCAGTTGTGTCAATGTGCACATGTTGTGTGTGAATGGAAACTGTGTGTGTGTGTGTGTGTTTGTGTGTGTGTGTGTGTGTGTGTGCGCGCGTGCTCCAGCTGTCATATGCAGCTGACATGTGGTTAATAAGGTGTCACCAATGTGTGTTTGAGACGGGATGCTTTATTCATTCACATCCAATAGCTTACATATTCGATTCATCTCCCAGAGAGAGACAGAGGGGGAGGGCAAAGAGAGAGAGAGAGAGAGAGAGAGAGAGAGAGAGAGAGAGAGGGGGTAAAGGCAAAAAGAGATTCAGAAAGACTGATACCGGAGTGACAGAACGGAGGGAGGGAGGAGGGAGGAGGGGGGGGGGGGATGCAAACAGAGCAAGTGGAGATGGTGAGAAAAAGTTAAATGTAAATAGTCAGCTCATTATCCCGAGAATATCCATATCAGAATCAGGAATATGTCTGAATATGTGAACAGCTGAGCGGAGACGTGTTTATTATTCTGCATAAGAGATGGCAGAGGAGAATGAAATGAGAAATCAAAGCCGGAGCCAGCACCATGAATATGAATATTAGCCGGTGTGGCTCAGATTAGGGAGCTCGCACACCGTCCGGCGGAGGCGTGGTGTGGTCCGAGCAGGACGCCAACACAGCCGGGGCGAGGGTTCAAATCCGCACCGGGAATGAAAAGGTTTTCCTTTAGTCATAAGATCTGGAAGTAGTTTTAGAGATACACTCTCTCTGCAGGACCTTGCTGATTTAGTAAGAATACATAAGTGGCTAATGTTTATTTATTGTGAGGCTCTTTCTTGAATATGAGAAGGCGAAGATGATAGAGATGAGGAATCTGCACAGCAGGAGATATGTGTCTAAACATGAATAGGACCAATCTACATATATGAAAATAGATTCAGGTTCAAGAAGATGCATAGAGTGAGCAGTGCAGCGTTTCATGGCCAGGCGTTGAAAAAGCTGCCACTTTCGCAATCTAGTGAAAAGATGCTTTTGGAGCTCTGAGGGATATTGGTGATTATGAATATTGATCCGGAGTCTGGTTGTTAGAGAGATATCACAATAAAGGGGAGAACGAGTACTGCATGTATAACTGCGGAAGGAGAGGAGCCTCATGTTTATTTATTAGCAATATCAGATGGGAGATGAGAGCCAGAGAGAAATCAAAGAAACAGGGAATGTGTTTATTTCGCTCTTGCGAGTCGGAGATTCGCAGCTTCCTGCAGGACATTGACGACCGCGGATATGGACGGAGTTAAACTGCATTGCTAATGTTTTTTTACTCTGAATATTTAAATATTTATCTATAACGTGAGGGGGGAAAGATCAGGGATGGGATGTTACTGGAGGAATCTGGTAGGATTCTGGAGAACAAGAAAAAGAGGGAGAAGGAATCGCAGGGAGCTGCCAGAATACGACTTTTGTACATTAGAGATGTTTGGCAGGAGGACAGCAACCAGGGTTTCATCTTCAAAGCCTGGAAAGTGGTCCGCTGGGCGACGTGAGATTGCCTCGGTGCAGGTACACACAGGCCCGGTCTATTGATATTTATAACATGCAGATGACAGAGATGGTGCGAATAGCTTCTCCCTCCGTGTCCGGGAGCTGTCGAGATCAGAGAGGAGAAGCACATTTTTCTAGACAGAGGTGCATCATGGGAGCAAGAGCGGCGGGGACATGGGAATCCCACATCACACTTGGAGACATTTTTTCCCCCCCCCAGGAAGCAAAGATGTGACAAAAAATACACTTATCAGTACATTTTATTTCTATTGGTATGTAAGTGTATGTAAATGTGTGTATGTGTGTCTACTGTATGTATGTATGTATATGTGTGTGTATGTATGTATGTAAATATGTGTATATGTAAGACTATGTATGTGAACATAACTGCATTTGAATGTGTGTGTCTGTATATGCATGCGTGTTTATGGATATGTCAGTGTGTGTGTGTTTGTGTGTGTGTGTGTGAATGTGAATGTGTGTGTCATTAGTGATTTGGTCAGAGCCGAGCTCTAATAAAGCCGTGCCCTCTGGTTCCTACGGTGACACAGCGCATCATCACGCCAGCTTGTATCTCGCACAGGCACAAACACACACAGGCACAAACACACACAGGCACAAACACACAGAGGCACACAAACACACACAGACACACACACACAGACACACCGATACCCAATACATCACCATGCCAGCTTGCATTACACACAACTCATGGCCTAAAAAGCTCGGCAGCATTTCTGTCACACACATGCATGCACACAAACACACACATATTAACTTAAGCGGACACACAACTGACTTGAATTTAGACAACTGTCTTAAACCTGTAATGGTCGACTTCTAAAATGTCATTTTACTTACTTTTAACCTATCACACACACACACACACAAACAGACGCACACACACTTCCTCTCACTCTAAGTGATGGTGACAGGTGGAGCTCGAGGCGTTACGGAACTACAGGAAACCTGCGACCACTGGTGGCTGTTGATCCGACTGAAACACACACACTTACTCATACACGGCCTCCGCTCGTCCTGGAGGTCAGACGTCCTCCAGTGAGAACCACAGTGATGTCAGCAGCACTCTGTGAAAGCTAAACTTTATTGACAAGGTTGCTGACGATGGACAACAACAGGAGAACATGCCTAGTGGGCACCGATGAAATATATTTATCGTCTTTCTTTTCTTTTTTCTCGTTTATTCACTTCATCTTAAATCGTAACATCTTAAATCATCCACCAAGGCCTCAGGAGTGTTTTTTTTTATTAATGTTAATACCATTGAAGAAAGTGAAAACAAATGAATCAAGGAGACGAGTGAGGTCAGAAACAATACGCACATTTTTTGACGTTTTCCCGATTTTGATTTGTTTTGTTATTATCATTTAGATTTGACCTAAAAAGTGACAAATGATGAGAGGGTTCACACGTGATTAATAATAAAAAAGACGCTGACAACAAACCCATCTCAAAAACAACACCATTGATGATTTGTTATGTGTTTTTTTTTTTTAGGTCAACCGTTCAAATGACAAGTGATGAGAATAAAAAGAAAAAAGAGAAATGAAAAGCACGAGCCCGTTTCAGCTCAATCTCTGGAGTCACATAATGACCCACTTAAATTCTTTACTGTTTCATTCTTATGTCTATTATTCATCTTTTAGATATTCAATAGATTTTTTAAAGTAGAACACAAACATGTATTCAGGTTAACACACATGCTGCGAGCGGGCGAACCTACTGTTTTGTTGGCTTGAATAAATCTTAGTGAGTTTTATTTCTTTATTTGTTTATTAATCATCAAGTTGTTTACTTTGTGTATTTGATGGCGTCGGGAGCTGACATAGTGTTGACGTTGTTGGTTTTCACTTCAACATTCATTATCAGAATTTGACTGTGTGTGTCTGTGTGTGTGTGTCTGTGTGTGTGCTTGCGTTGTGTTGCATGTGCTGTCAACCTAGTGTTTCATCTTTTGCTATAAAAACACTTCCCTGTCTGCACCTCTCTGACAGCCGCACACACACACACACACACACAAAAAGTAAACACAAACACTCGCATCCAGAGAAAAAGAGACAACAGCAATGCAAAATATAACTATTAATGGAACCAAATGCACGGTAACACACACACACAGACACACACAATTTGGATAACGCTCACTTTGATATGATCTGATAGATGCTGGATTGCAAAAAAAACATTCACACACATTTCCCTCTATCTTCTTGCCAATTGCACAGCAGTGTGTTTGTGCCTGAAAGATCAAATCTGGATAATTTACTGTATGTGAGACAAATCACAGCGTGTGCATATCTGTGTGTGTGTGTGTGTGTGTGTGTGTTATTAATGCCCGTGTTGATCTGCGTGTGTGTCAAGTATGTGAACCTTTGATGCAACGTGTTTTAAGGTTGTGTGTGTGGCACTTGTTGCACTTGTCAATCACAGACGTGTGACAGTTTGCTCTGATACACTCAAGTACAAACATACACACAGTGTTTTTTTCATAGAGAGTTTTCACAACACATGTTCGGGTTGGGTACGGCAGCACGGCGTTAAAGTGGAAAGCACTCACAGCAAAGTGGTGCCGGTTCAAATCCCCTTGTGATTTCTGTGTCTGCGTGGGTCTTCTACATGAGTTAGAGAGAAAACATTGGTGAAATTGGTTTTACATTGGAAGATGTAGAGTACGTGAGCGACGCCGTGAGCGGCCGCGGCCAGAAGCCGAAGCAAGAAGAGTGCAGGAAGAATCCAGACGTATTTATATTGCAGTTATCGAGCAATTACTCTTCACAGCCCCTCTCAGACAGGCACCTCATTACTGAAGTGCAATGTTAATCTCATGTCTGAATGAGCACACCAGTCACTTTAACATAAAAGTCACGACGGCCGTCTGCCTGGGTCGGACCACAGTGACATTTTCACGTTTCTCTCAACACAAGAGTCTGAATTGAATGCCACGAGATACACGATAAGACTGCAGCAGGTAAAGGATGATAAGAAAAACCCCCCCCCCCCCCCCCCACCCCAAAAAAAAAAAACACTGAAGAGCCAATTTTAGGTTTGTGCGTGGGGGGGGGGGGGCGCGAGAGGTTAACTCGGCGTTTGTCATTCTCTCCGCCTGTGCACCGACGGACTTCATTATCAGGATCCTGTGTGTAATAACAATAAATGAGGAAACCTACGAGAGGATTTATTGGACGAATCAGGGGAGGACGAGCAGGAGCGAGCATCTCCTGGTCGTGGTCATTAATTATGGTTTCAACAGAAACCGTTTTAGAATCCATCACTCCTGAGCCTGTAATCACTCTTCGTCTTCTTCTTCTTCTTTCATACCATTAATTCTTAAACTCATCACAGCTCCTCATCGGTGCCACCTCTTCCTCATCAACCGCCAAATAATCTAAATCAATCATTCAGTATAGACGCCATTATTTATGTGTTTGTCTCAGATATTCGTTTGAGTTCTGACGTTTCCCATCCGTGACACTGACGAGGCTTCTTCTTGCTGTCGCCTCAGCCCTCCTCTGTTATAGTTTGACCTTGTTTCAGCGTCTTTCCATTCATCTCTTTGAAACCACCATTCACGACCCCGTTCATTGTTTTTCTCTCCCCAGAGCCTCCGCACCCCATCGCACCCCCCCAGCTGCTGGGCGTCGGCCCGACCTACCTCCTGATTCAACTCAACGCTAACTCCATATTTGGAGACGGACCGATTATCCTGAAAGAGGTTTGTTCCTCCATGAGATAATAAGACAGTTTTAACCAATAACCTGTATGTAACAACACCCGTGTAACCCTGTTGAGAAAATACAATATAAATCCCCAAGGATGTGACCGTACCAAGTTCATCTGATTCTCTCACTGAGTCGTATTGGTTTGCGGAGAGCAGGGAAATAAAACGGCTGCTTCGCGGCACATTTAAGGAAACAAACCTTTTTGGTTTTCTTGTTGGGAGATGAAGAGAAGGAAAGGAAAACAGCTGGCGTGGCTCATCCAAAGTTACTGCACGTACAGATTAAAAAAACAATCTAACATTTTTATATGACTTCATAATTTATAGGCAACGGTTCCACCTCATCATCAGTCTTACTTTTCACCAAAGATGGAAATTATTTCTGACATGAGGCTAAATTGCAAGTTATGACTGAGATTGTTCAGCATAAAAGATTAGTGTCGCTCTTTTCATTAAAGTTTCCTCAAGAAAGCCAAAAAGTGAATATTCCAAACTGAGTCTAAAAAAGCCAGTAAATCTTCATCAAAGCCCAACATCAACACTCAAGTTCTAATTAATACTGAGCAGCCACAACAAGAAATACTGGATTTCCTCTCCCTTCAGGTCGAGTACCGTATGACATCCGGCAGCTGGATCGAGACTCACGCCGTCAACTCTCCCAACTACAAGCTGTGGCATCTGGACCCGGACACGGAGTACGAGATCCGAGTGTTACTGACCAGACCCGGAGAGGGAGGGACGGGCAAATCTGGACCGCCGCTCATCACCAGGACCAAATGTGCAGGTAGGCCGGAAGTGACACATTGTGGAGGAACATGGAGAAATGCATCAGTTGTGCACTGAGCTAAGCAGACGAATAAATCAAGTGAAGCAAAGATAAACAAAATCGATATCAGCAATAGATGTAATATGTGATTTATACAGTATTTGCTATAATGTATTTTGTAAAAGTGGGTTTTAAAGATGGATGTCCACCTAAATCACGATAAACTGGATTCTGTAGGAAACTTAGTGGGAGGTGTGTCTGCTTGTGCACACAGCCTTTTCCTTGTGTGTGTGTCTGTCAGTCTGTTCTTTCTTATCTGTGTATCTATATTTTAGTTGGGGGGAGTGATATTTGTACTGTGAGCAGGCAGTGAGAGGAGAGGAGGGATGTGTCGAGGGATACAAGTGGAGAAGGAAGGAGGGGAGAGTCGGTCCGTGATCTGAGAGAACGAGTGATTAAAACACTGGCTGCTCTCTCCACCTCGCTCGTTTTGTATCTGGCTCTTTTTATTTCTTCTCCTCTCACCTCGTTCCCCTTCTTTTCTCTCATTTCCCCCGTTCCTCCCTCTGCATGTCTCGACTTTCTACTTCGTTCCCTGTCGCCGCCTTTCCCCTCTTTCTCTCCCTCCCTCTCTCTGTGGATCAATAGACGGAGGGCAGAAACACTGTCTGACATTTGTAGAAATAAACGACTGAAATATAAACACAGCTAGCCTGAGGGAGAGAGACAGGGCGAGGGGGCGAGGGAGGGCGGGTTGATGCGAGAGAGAAAGAGACAGAAAGAGAAACAATGAGCTTGAATGAGAAACAGAAAAGGGGAGCGATGGAGAGATGATGAAAAACAATAAGGCTGGAAAAGAAAGAGCGCTGGAGAAAGATGAAACTGAGGAAAAACCCATAACCACAGGGCCTGACTGATGTCTGCCAACATGTGTGTGTGTGTGTGTGTGTGTGTTTGCTTGAATGAACCTTCGTGTGTGTGTGTATATGTGTGTGTGTGTGTGTGTTTATTGAGGAAGTCACAGACTTGTTCAGGCGACTCGTGTATTGAACAGTTTCCTGTTTGACAGGAAGAGGAAATGAATCTGGTCCTCCCTCACGCAGGAGCACGTTTGTGTTAAAGCCGTTAACGTCATTGTCGTAATCTGCTGATTATCAGACCAAAGCAGTTGAATGGGGGGGGTTTATGAGTTGAGAGAATCAAATCATCCTGTGCATCTGAATAGTTTCTGTCTACTCACGAGAAAATAATCAAGTTTACGAGACATGATCAGAAACCTTTCATCGTGTTCAGAGCGATTTCTGCTCTAATGCGTTTACTGACACTAAAGCAAATGTCCTCGTGCTGACATCACCCAGTTTCCTGTTCAGTTTATAAAAGGATTTTTTTTAAATGCCACTTCTGAGTGAAACTATTCCACAGTTTGGGATAGTTTCCTCAAAAGAAGGCTGAAAAAGACATTCGACATTATAGGAAATACTCGAATCTCTTTTCTTCAGTATTTATCCTGTAAAATACAAGTTTTCATATCGACATACTATAAGGTTCATATCAGATATATGGATCGAGCTCTAGTCATTTCTGGGAGGTTGTGAGGCTCAGTGGTTTCCAGTGTGTCCCTGTGATAGTGCCTGGATAAATCTGGGTCAGTGTGCATCACAGTGCCGTCCACTCCAAAACCCCCCCCACATCCCAGCTCCATGCCCAGTGGCTTAGGTTGGTTGCAGAGACAATAGCCGACCAAGAAATAGCACATAACCTCCCGCCGCCCCCCCCCCCCCCCGATAAATCCCCAACGTGGAGTTTCTACACTTCCACACAGATTAAACAAACAGGATATAATGTGCACACGGTTCTACAATAAAGCAACGGCACAAAACACACAAAATATATATATTATAAAAAGAACAAATTAGAATATGGCAGTCTGGGTAATTCATGGGAAACACTGGTGTTAGCTAGTGAGCTTTGAAGCTGGTAGGTGGATTTCATTTCAGTTTTTTCCCAGGATATGAGAGTAGTATTGATCAAAAGGTCAATAATAAATATTAGAGTGTATTTATATTGCGCTTTTTCAGTCTTATCCAGTACCAGTGGCATATTCACCCATCCATTCAGACATTACTTCTATATGCAGAACTTTTTCTATTACAAACCACTTTCGGCCAAAGGGGCAATGTGGGGTACAGTAGTTTTCCCATGGACTGGAGGAGCCGGGTATTGAACCACCGACCCTCTAATTAATGGACAACCCCCTCTACCTTTGAACCACACAACCAGATATTATTAATTACTTTATAAATATATTTAATATAGAGTTTACATGTCCACATCAAGATAGCCTAAACAGTTCAGACTTACACACACACACACACCCAGAGTTTAGTGTTTTGAGCGACAGGTACACGCAGGTTAGAAAGTTATTTAAATGCTAATGATTCCTTTGCTTCTCCTGTGTGGTTCGGTCTGTCTGATCCCACCACCTGTAGTTTACTGAATATTTAGTCCGACACAATGTAATGAAGACATGCGCGCTCAGCAACACGATGAAACACGCACACAAACACCCGACATAGACCCGATCCATCACCACGCTAAACACTGTTTAATTAAAAACCAATAAAGTTTGATCAAATGCAGGAATCGCACACCGCAGAGCAGTTAATGTGATGCGAGGCAGCGTTTCGTCTCCTCACTTCTCTTCTACACTCTTCTTTTTGATTTCTTTTCTATCTCTGCTTCTTTCTCGCGCTCCCCTCCGTCTCCGCTGCTCTCCCACTCCTCTCGATTTTCCTTCTGTGGTGATTTATTGCTCTTGTCTAAAGGGTGAAAAATAATCAACTTGAAGTGAAGAGTTCGTGAGAGTGTGCACATAGAGTGTGTGTGTGTGTGTGTGTGACACAGAGGAAGGTGATGAAGTAGCTTTTAATCCAAATCCTGAATTTTCTGCTGAAAACCTCTTGGTCATGGCAGGTTAGACACACACACACACACACACACACACACACACACACACACACACACACACACACACACACACACACACACACACACACACACACACACACACACACACACTCCAAAGCCATATTTACACGGGCATGGGCACTCACAGAAGAGAGATGCACTAAGAAGTATAGAAGTGCACAGACACACACAGACACACACACACAGTTCAGAGGAGTCACAGTATTTCTCCTGTGTTGCACGAACTCAGCATCACTTGGATTAATGGAAGAATGGAATCACAAAAACGCACATTTTCAGACCCACAAGCACAGAGGATGTCGGAATCACACACACAATATTTCACATGTTCCTCTTCATACGTCTGAAAACTCACACGTACGACGTCAGCAGGGCGACGCTTTAAGGGTCGGGCCCTTAATTTCAGAAACTATGATGAAAACATGACCTCTTTGACGAAGGTAATAAAGTAACACACACTTAGTTTTTGTCTTTTTGTGGCATTTCTCCACAGTAAATATGTAGAATGTTGTCGTCCTTTGATTGTGTGCATCGTTTATAGTTCAGCTTCCTCCTTAGAAGAGTGTTTAATTTCCCCTCTTTACCTCTCTTTGTAAATATAGATGTCTTGAAATGTCATTTTTATTCACGAACATTCCTCTTTCATCATCAATCACCAGTTAGAATTTGTTTCCTCGCTCCGAACATCCTGATTTCAAAACGATTCCCCCACGCACGGAATCGGCTTTTTTTTTTTTCATAATTAACCTCCGCGTCGGTAGATCAGAGTCCACGGGGCTTGAAAGTGCAAATTGAAAAACATGGTCCGGCTGAAATGTGCATCTTTCATGTTTTTTAAATCTGGTCCAGGGAGACGGAGACAATGAGAACGAATGAGCGGAGTTTCATTTGTCTTCCTCATGACAGTGGAAGGATTACCAGGAACTAATTGGACAGATTAACTTGGATTTGGCTGTGTCTCCTGTCACCCCTTTCTCCTCTCCTTCCCTCCTCACCCTCTCCCTCCCTCTGTTCTCCAGGCTCCGCTCTCTTTCCTCCTCTTTTCTTTACTGTATATTTCTTGGCTCTTCCTAATTGTTCATGATGCAGGAGACTTTTTTTTGTTGTTGCCCTCAGCGTAGTTCTATTTAATTTAGTTTTATTTCCTCTCTCTCTTTTGCTGTGTGCTCTTTAATTCCAACCTCTGGATTGTGCTGATATGAAGCTTGCCGTGCTCGGTGTTATTGTTGGTGTTTATTGGTATTGTTATTGTTTTCAAAGCTCCATCTGTGGAGAACAAAGCCTTTTAGTTCCAACATGAATCCAGCCGTTTGTCTGTCGACCGGAGGAGGAGAGGACAAGGCAGCCTCTGTGGTTTACCGTTGGACCGGGTCCCGCTTCGCCCTGGCCACGTTCCAAACTAGTTATCGTCTTTTCCCATTCCCCCTCTCGGTCTCTCTCTCTCTCTCTTTCCCTCTGTCATCTTCTGCTCCCTTTATCTGTCCCTCACTCCCTCCAGACCCACTTTCATTTTTACATGCACGCTTTGTTTTTACTCTCTCTTTCTTTCTTGTCTTTCTTTCTTTCTTTCTTTCTATCTTTCTTTCTTTCTATCTTTCTTTCTTTCTATCTTTCTTTCTTTCTATCTTTCTTTCTTTCTTTCTGTGTCTGTGTGTGTTTGTGTGTTTGTGTGTTTGTCAGACAGGCAGTGAGTCATATATTTTGTTTTAATTCCACGTTGAGGACCATCAGTGTGAAGCACTGTTAGCATCAAGAGACCATGAAATCAATACAATTTATTAGACTGCCCTGCACTCCCACAGTCGCGTACGTGCGTGTGGGGGGGTGTGTGTGTGTGTGTGTGTAATAGCCAGGTTTATGATGAGGATCACAAGTATTGATTTGAGCATGGAGAGAAAGCGAGAGAGAGAGAGAGAGAGAGAGAGAGGGATGGATGGATGGAGGAAGAGAGAGAGAGAGGAGACGGTGGTGGAGAGACAGGCAGAGAATACAGCAGGTCTCCCTCTCACTCTATTTAAATGTCAACCATCTAATAACAGGTTGAGGCTAAAATGAAATGCTCCGACCCCTCAGCTATTAACACACACACACACACACACACCGCTGAGCAATAATATTTGTGCAGCAGCTCGGCAGACAATTACCTGTCCGTCCGAGGATCTCCACGACCTCCATCCCTCTCTCTGTGTTCCTTCTCTTTCGGTTTTCTCTCACATGTCTATATGTCTCTTTATTAGGGAGCGATTAGCATCTAAATGACTTAGCAAACCTCAAATCTGTATTCTGCCCTCAGCTCTGTGAGTGAGTGCACGTTTGACCTTGACAATGCATTCTTATTGACAGAAGTTTTATTAAGACCTGCACACACACACACACACAGGCTCATACGCACACACACACATGCACACGCACATAAATAAACCTTTACATGCTCGGCTCAGATTTAATCTTGATTCGGTCACAACCCGAAGCCTTTCTGTGTGTTTGGCCGTGCATGTGAGTTTCTGTGCATTTGTGCGCGTCTGTGTGTGTGTGTGTGTGTGAGTGACAGGCAGATAATGGGCTGTCAGAACAAGCGACAAGTTTGTGTCCTTGTGTTGTCTCCCCCGAGAGAGGAAGACCCAGGGAAAAACAGAAAATGAGACAAGAAGGGGGTTGTGGAGAGACTTCCATCTGTATTTAAAATGAGATTTTCATATATGGGAAGGACTACGGGAGCAGGAGGGTGACAGCGAGGCAGAGATAGAACATCACCAGGTGATAAAAATGATTATCACTGTGAATTAAATCTTGTCAGTTCATTACAAGGAACAGTAAACAGAACTTTTAATTAAATTTGTTTTGCTTGCCCAGGGTTGTCCAGAGCCAATCTCAAAGATCAGTATCAGAGTTAATCAAGGCATATTTATAATTGGCTCTTATTGATCCGAAATACATTGTGTATTCTTTTGGGTTCTTTGTCACGATAACCTAATGCCCCAATTAACTCAAGAAAACCTTTTCTAAAAATGTCTTAAAACATATATAAAGCTGCTTTCAGTCATGCACTGAACTCTGGATATTCTCCTGAAGTTTTCTGTAGGGTTGTTTTGTGAGAACACACATATCAGAGTCACTTGCTCAGGGCGTTCTCCAGCCCCAAATTAAACCAACGCCGGTTTCGATGTGTTGTAAACAAAAACGTGGTTCCTGCAGAGGATGAAAATACAGAAAACTACACTTTTCAAGCCCCAAAGTTTAGCTCCACTTTTTTTGAATACATGTCAGGCGTCACACACTCGCACACAGATGTGTACGCTGCACTTTAACTCTTGTAGATCAAGTGGTAACCGCTGTGTGATTAGTAGAAGGAGCAGTTTGTCCTGTGGAGTAATAGCAGCCTCTTTGATTGAGAGATATCTTTTTCGAGCCGGAGAAGTGGTTCCCTCCACTCGAGAAATCGCTCTTCTGCAACGATTGATGGCTGCTGAAGATAATGGCTTTCCTACAGAGAAGGGCAGGTCCTCCATGCAGATGGGGAGCCTCAGAAGTAGCTCCTCTGTGTGAGGTGGTCCACCCTCACTGTTGAATAGCTGAGGAAACCACCAGTGGTGCGAGGATGCACGGCCATTTACATCTCAATGCTGGGCTGTGTGGCCTGGAGTCGCTCGGCTGGTGGGATGTGGACGGGGGCTGGGGGGGGGGGGGGGGGGTATTGATCCAGTTAAATGAGCCAGTTAAGGTAATTAAAGCCCCAGGCCGGCGGGAGAGGAGATTATATTGACTATTACAGTCCTGATTACACATAAAAGATGGAAATCAAAGACGTGCCTCGTAGAAGTTATTGCATTTGAGGAGCAGTTGAATGGCAGCGAGGAGCCGGAATAGATGTTAGTAAAACCCTCGTTTTATAGAGGGAAACAGTTGACTCAGCTCTCTTGGGCTTTTTTTGGCAAGACCAAGTACATTGCAAGTACCGTACACATTAATTATAAACCTTCTAAAGTTTATTGAAGTCTCTTTGCGTGTGGATTCATCACAAAATGGTAAAACGTTTCCCGTAACGCCGCTGCTCCTCGTCATGGTGGTTGACCTTCCCTCTGTGTTCCCTCTTCCTGCAGAACCTATGAGAACCCCCAAGAGGCTGAAGATCGCAGAGACCAGGTCCCGTCTGATCGCCGTGGACTGGGAGTCGTTGGGTTACAACATCACCCGCTGTCACACCTTCAACGTCACCATCTGTTACCATTACATGACGTCCAGCAACCGCAGCAAGGCCGACTGTCTGGACATGGACCCTAAAGGTACGACCCAACGTTTTAATGCAGTTTTACTCACTGCTATTTTATATTATACAACAAAACCTATGAGGGTTTTGAACTGAATATATTGTTCATAACTTATTGATTAAATACCAATTTAAAACTGTCTGATTAATAAGACAACACCTTATTTATGGACTGTTGATTCTCAGTGGGATCATTGACTCTGTTAATTTCTGAAATATAGATTCAAATGGATCAATTACTTTTTAACATATATATGAAACACAATTTCATATATATTCAATGAGTCCTTGAAAACTAATAATACTAAAACTAACCGAATATTGTTGGGAATCTTATCCATCTATGCTAAGAACGACCTTTACTACCGATCTGACGAGAGCGATATTGATGCAGTTAGTGCTAAAACAAATCATTATTGATTGATTAGTGAATTGCAGCGTTTTTCTGCTATATATCGTTGTAAATTGAATATCTTTGGTTGTTAAACTAAATCAATAATAAATAATTGTTAAACATGTTTTTTTCCTTCTCAGCACCACGCCACCTGGTGGGAAACCTGCCGCCCTACACCAACGTCAGCCTGAAGATGATCCTCACCAATCCAGAGGGACGGAAAGAGAGCGACGAGACCGTCATTCAAACTGATGAAGATGGTAAATGCCTGTTTTTATCTGTAGAGCATGTTTACAGGTATTTTGACAGGTTAGGTAACAGATGCTGTGGAATAAAGTACAAAAAGGAGTTGTAGGATGTTGTAAATTACCACAGCATCATATGGCTGATTAAATAGGAAAGATATAACTTTAAAGAACACAGTTTAAGGCATCACTGTTGTGTGTATTCCGGTCGTTGGTGGATTTCTTTCATTATCTTAACAGTATCTTAATTCCATTAGCATTGAATAATTGTCTCTGTGTATATGTCAACAGTTCCAGGTGCAGTTCCCAGTCAGTCGCTGAGAGCCACTCCGTTTGAAGACAGAATTCTTCTCTACTGGAAGGAACCGACTGAGCCCAATGGAATCATCATACAATACGAGGTACTGACGGCCGCAGCAGTAGAAGGAGCTGATGAAGGAGCCACATGTTTGGAAAAATATTAAAAACTTGTTTCTGTCTTTCTGCAACGCCTCAGATCAGCTACAGCGGCATACGTTCATACGACCCCTCGGTGCCTCTGCAGCGGCCGGGACTCACGGCGTCTCTGCCCTCGAACGCCACCTACCACCTGTTTCCCCAGCTCCACCCGGGCGTCACGTATCATCTCTCTATACGAGCGTCCACCTCCAAAGGATTTGGTCCCGCAACCACGCTCAACGTGTCAACTAACATCTCAGGTAGAAAATGAGATTTGATGCTTCATGTTTTATTATCACGTTTAGATAGAAGGAAAAGTGACGTGAACGCTCTGGTGCTCGTTTTTCAGCCCCGACAATCGATGAGTACGACGGGTCGGAGGCTTTTCTGAATGAAACTGCAACAACCATCACTGTCCTGCTCAAACCTGCACAGGCCAAGGGAGCTCCTATAAGGTACGTGTGTGGTTAGAATTCATATTTCTCACCTTTGGCATTAGGTTGGGTTGCATATTGTCCAGTGGGGGTTTTATCCTTAATGTAGAGCAACAATTAAAGCATAAAGGAAAACAAAAACAAATACGCTGCACTTGTTATTTTCTAGGATTAGCATGGGATCAGATTACCACATAAACATGTAACTACAGAGCTTGTTTTTGAAATTAGAGTTGATTGATATCTCATTTTTCATTCTAGTGTCTTGTATATATGAGTGTATTGAAATAATTAAAATAATGATAACATTGTCTACTTGTGTCTACAGTGCGTACCAGATTGTGGTGGAGGAGGTGAACCCTCAGCGGACTCGACGCCAAGCTTCCTCTGACTGTTACGAGGTGATTATTAATCTGTTTCTACAGTACATGTAAGAAGCCAGGCCATCGCAGCTTTTCTATATAAAGCTTTTCTATGTGTTTATTTGCAAACATACTTCTCCACTGCAAAAAAAAGTTAGATTTTAGAGCAGAGTAGCTTTTACTTTCAGAAAAAACTTGACTGTTGAGCTTTAATTTGATTGATGTTGTTTTATTTACGTCAGATTTATTAACATGTTGTTCTTAATAAATCATCTTCCCCAGGTCCCAGTTTCCTACCACAGTGCGTCCAGTGGTGGATCTCCATATTATTATGCCGCCCAGCTTTCCCCCAGCAACCTGCCTGAGCCGCTCCCCTTCACTGTGGGCGACAACAAGACGTATCAGGCAAGTTAGAAGCAATAAATCATAGTTAAATCATTAGATATGAAACAGAGGGAAGCACTGTGCAGCACACTCACAATCAAGAGGGTAACAAACCCGTAACCGTGGATTTTCTTAATTCAAGCAAGTGCAGTTCACGCAAATGAGATATAACATGTTAAAACATTTGCATTCGAGATATTGAGAATTGGATTGTGGTAACTTTACACTTTGTATAGTGTTTGTGTTGAGCTGAATTTACCGGGCGACAAACGAAAAGGGACAGAAAGTATTTTCTCCGTAGAAGAGTTAACAAGTGAAATCAGTGCCTGTATTTCACTTTATATAAAGTCGATAATCACTTTTTATGTTTTTATCTCCAGGGTTTCTGGAATCCTCCGCTGGCTCCGAGGAAGAACTACAACATCTACCTTCAGGCTGTTAGCAGCACAGAGCGGGTAAATACACACGTGGTTACTCTTAACATAGAAAGTCACAATCTCTTGGTTTCATGCTTCACTGTGTTTGTTTGTGGACTTATTGGTCTTAATGTGTCTTTCTCTTCAGGAAACTAAAACCCAGTGTCTGAGGCTGGCGACTAAAGGTGAGAGCACAAATCTCTCTGTGTTTCTTTGACGATCAAATGCTACGATGTTTATTTGGTTGAATTCCTGAGTGACAGACTGTTTGATGCAGTCAGTGTTCATAATCTTCTCAGTCCCTTACTTCTGAATGGAGTGGTGTTTGACAGAGATGAGTCTGTATTAAGAGCATTAGAGAGGATAAGATAATATTTGTGCTTGCTAGAGAGAGAAAACATGTGAACGTCATGTATGTCTATCTGCACATTTAACTGGACTCGGAGTTTAACATTTGATGCTTCTCCAAGTAGCCATATGTTTATAGATTATCAGACTGGCTTTAAATGGTGCGGAGTTAATCCCCGGGGCAACCTCGCACAAGTACACACATGCACAGAACACACACACGTGTGCACACACAGTGTTTTCAGGAATGTGGCTGACGGATCAGAGTTTAGCCGCGCGGAGTAAGAACGAGGATAAACAGAAAAACACATTAACATGTTTTCATTGAAACTGATGTGTACAGATGTGTGGTTGTGAAGTGGAGAGCTTTTAACAGAGGAGACAATTTTATGTTTACGTGGCTCGTAATGTAGAACACAACAGTAATGTCTGTCGCTTTGTCAACTTAGGCTGCAACTATTGATTATTTTCAGGATCAATTTAACCGCCAATCATTTTATAATAGGTATTGAAAATGGTTGCATCAATACACAAAAATATAGAAACTATATATAATATGAAACTGAGTAATCCCCATGTTTTATTGGCTAGAAAATTATAATAAATTATAAAAGAGCCAATTCATTTTTATCAGTCAAGAAATTGATTAATCAACAAAGCAAGTTATTTGGGTTAAAACCGGCTGAGAGTAGCGTCATCATCATCACTACCATCTGACATCAGGGGCCTGACCATAGAGAAGCAGTTACTGGAACAGGTGGTTTCTTCACCCAAAATCTGCCAGAAAGAGACAAGTCTCTGGTCTCTGGTCTCTGGTCTCTGTGGCCTGAGGGCGTCTGAGTGAAGCTCAAAGACTTTAGAGAGGATTCTAGATTTTTTTTTAATAACTGGGAGAAAGACGCTCTAATGGACAGAGAGGTCGGACGACTGTCCCTTCTTTTTTTTATGTCCCTGTGTGTGTGTGTGTGTGTGTGTGTGTGTGTGTGTGTGTGTCTGTGTGTGTGCGCTCAACCGTGCGTCCGGGATGGAGGATTAAGTGATGATGGTCCTATTAGGTCATCTGGGGTATTGTGTATTGTCATTGCTGCCTCAGGGTGTTTTTTGTCGGTGTGTGTGTGTGTGTGTGTGTGTGTGTGTGGCGGTGTGTTACTTGTTGTTATGATTGTTAGTGTACTGACCTGGATAATTTTTGCAGACATTAAGAGCTACCGCCGACATTATGAGGTCAGACTCAGAACCCTGTGAAGTTTGTTTTTCCTTTTTTTGTTATATTTTGTCTCGTCCCTTTTACATACCAAAGGTTTCTTGGTCAGTTATAAAATATGTTTAAAACAGCAAGTGTTATGCAAATTTGCTCCATTAAGCAAACCAGATTTTTGTAACTTTGTTTAATGTACAACTATTATTCGTTGGTGACTAAATATTCAAGATAAATTTACCAAGATATTTGATTTTTGAGGCCAATATTGTTAAGATATTTTTTTATAATATTTTTTCACAAACTCATGCATATAAATTGATACGGATTTATTTTGAGTTAGTTTATTTTGTATTGTGACCATGAAATATACAAACAAAGGAGGAATTTAATGAAAAACATCATTTTGTGAATATAAACTATTCAGAGCGGAACAGAAAGAAAAATACAGAATAATTATCTTATAAAAGCAATTTTTTTTCACCTGACATTTCTGCTCATACCTCATCCATCAATCTCAAACCTACACTGTGTGCTGGGGGAATATTGTTGCGTAATAACTGTGGACGAGCACATGCCAAAGACTTTAGTGCCAGAAAAACGTTATAACTCCACAATATGTTAAGGTCACAAATATTGAGAGATATAAAGAGAAAGAGGCAGATTATTTTTTATCTTGTTGCTATTCAGCTTTTAGAAGTGGATTATTATTTGATAGACGTATTGCATTATGTTGAGTTTTGTGCACGTCTTTGTGTTGGATTATCATAATGCATGATAATGTTCTTACGTCGCAGTATGAACTGCTCTGGCGTTATGAGATCAGATCACTAAGTAGAGCTCAGAAGCATGAAAACAGATGCTCTCTCGCTCTCGCTCGCTCTCTGTCTATGATCAACAGGCTTTAACCTCAGTCTGCCTGGAAAAAATAATTTCCCAAAATTTAGAGAGTTGAGTCAACTCGCTGAATTGAATCAGGAACAGAAACGAGTTTGAGTTCATGTTATACACAAGGTTAAATCACATTTTCAAATGAGTGCATGACGCCTGAAATGCACTGAGAAGACGAAGTACCAGACACACAATCAAATATGAACATTTCTTTATGCTTATACACATTGTCTTGTGTTATTTTGTTAGTGTGTCTGCAGCTGGGAGGAGGAGGAGGAGGAGGAGGAGTAGGTGTGCAGAGTTCACTGGTTCAGTACAACCAAAATTAACTGTTAATGTCAGTATTTCAATCTATGAGTCAAACAAGCTGCTCAAACAAACCCCCTCACTTTATTTGCATCGTGACGTTTACCTTTACACTGAATATCTAGAGTCTTGATATTTACCTGATCTCCAGCACAGGCCGGATTAAACCTCCCTGATTAAATGGCTCATCAGGACTTGCTCCATATCGCGCTCACCACTTTTCCCGATGTGAGGGCATTCTGTTAAAGACGTCTTCAGGGAGATATCGTCCCTGAGGCCTGTCGCTCAGGTGGCAGTGTTTGCCAGGTGCCAGCCGGAGGTGACGCCGGGTTGTGTAAATACTTCAGAATAGAGCCAAGATCTGACATTATTTGTGTTATTGGCTCACTGACTGTGCCACGTGAGGGAAAATTCAGAAATGTGGAGACGGTTTACTGAGCTGCAGCTTCAGGGCTCCTGGAAAGTTTATTTTACTGATGGGTTTGGTTTTTATTTGAACTGAGACAGAAGGTTTGTGTGATTAGAAACAGTTTCACTTTTTTCTTCTTGTATCATAAAGTCATTTCAAATGTTTGTTTGATTTTTCTTTCAATTAGATTTTCTTTCAGTTTATTACACTAATATGCTTTTAGGTTAAATACTTAATACTTGATAGATTTGTTTATGGATGTGGTATTTTTTACCCGATTTCCATGAAACTTGGTCGGAGGATGTTGTATTGTTTCCGGGAAAAACCCATTACCTTTGGTGTGGATCTGGATCAGGGGGCGGATCCAGGAATACGTTTTCTTTTAACATTGTTAGATTGGGTGTTTTTCATCATTCTCACTGATTTCCCTGGGAATAATGCATGGATGTTGATTTAAGGGACTGATATTTATGAGTGTGTGAAACTTGGTACATTTTGATTGAGTTTAATTGGACTGTTTGGCCTTGGTGGTGGTATGAGCTTCACCGAGTGCCATTGTAGTTCATGGATGTTTTCATTTGATGAGGTTTTACGATTTTAATTATTTTATCTGCTCGTAATAATACAAAATGTAAACTTCTGGCAGTTTGATGATGGTACGTTAGAGGCTCAGACTTGATGTTTTTCTTACTGTCCCTACCTAGGTGCTACCGAGGAGCCAGAAGTCATCCCCGACCCGGCGAAACAGACGGACCGGGTGGTAAAGATCGCTGGGATCAGTGCGGGGGTTCTCGTCTTTATTCTGCTGGTGTTGGTAGCCATCCTATTGGTCAAGAAGAGGTGAGTGATATGAACATCATACGTGACCTAAGGAGGAGTTGACGAAGTTCACTGTGAACAGTGCTCCACGTGCACACCGACACGCATGCAGATGCAAGAACACGTGGACACCGGCGTGCACCTGAATCCATTTCTCTTGTTGTGTGTTGGTCCAGTATTTGATGTAGTAACGCCATCTTCCATCCATCCACCATTAACGTTGATCTCCCCTCAGAACCGGGTCTCATCACTGCATGTCGCAAAGGCTGAAGGTTTTTATCTTCCACCAGATCCACGCAGAAATATATTTTCTAAATCAGGAACTGCTGCTTCGCTGTCGTGTGATTTAGATCTGAGGTTTTTTCTTTTTATTTCGTGTACACTACAGCTTATGAAACAAACGAGACTAAACAACTAGTCAGAGCAGCTGGTGAAATCAATCCTGAAGCAGAAGATGTCAAGTAACTTCACCAGACTAACGGATTATGGAAACAAAGACATAAAAACGTCCGATAGAAACATAGAAGTGATTATTTGAAGCCAGTGGAGCACACAGACATGGTTTTAGCAGTTCTCTCTCATTCAGTGTAATAAAGTGCAGGTATAATTAAGCCTTGTTCAGAGAAATGGAAAAGAAAGAAATAAGTGAACATTAATGCTGAGAGAATATTTAGAAACATCAGTGTCTCCTCGTTCTTCATCTCAGAAGCATCTCGAGGTGTCGGAGTCGGTTCTGGTGTCACTGGAACGTTTTTTGGCCTCTGTTGTGTTCACTTGGTTCAGAGCTCCCCCATGTGGTGGCTGGACAGAATCACAGCACGAGCACCACACAGAAGCTGAATCACACAGGTCCTTTTTTCAGCAAAGCACAAGACAATAGTGTGAAAACAACCTGCTGTTATTTCTGTGTTTTATCAGAATGTTTCTCAGAAAGTATTAAGAAGGTGAAGATTAGAGTAAATGTCCTGTTTCTACAATAAAAGGATTTCACTAGTGTTTGTCCACGAAGCCCCAGCAGTTGTTTGGTGTCTCCAGAAGCTGTTTACATGAGAGCAGCATTATTCGTGAACCACCTCAGTGCTGCTGGGTCGGCCTCAGACACACAGACCCACATGTTATGTCTTATTTCACAGTTTACGTACATCCATGTTAGAATCTTATATACAGTCTATGGTTAGAATACAGTAGGAAAATATCAGCAAAATTCAAATGTCCACACCCAATTTTCTGGATTATTGGCTTGGTAAGAAAACAGAGAGAGTTTTCAGTGTCAACCATTAGGTTGAACGGTCAGATTAGGTTGAATTTGTGCACAAACACATTTACAACTTAAGTGTGTTTGTTTGCAGTAATTAACTATCCCTTAACACGGCGCTCTTCTTGTGACCATTAATTAAAAAGCTGTTGTCAAGGGAAACTAAGTGCCTCATTAAAATTAGACTAATCAGCAATTTAATTCAACAGATACATTCATGTCAAGTCTTTTTTATTTCATATTATTATGAAAAGTAATTGTACAGAGTAAAGTTAAATAAAAACAAGGTGAAATGCTTATTTGGCCACTCTGTAAATTGGACATTATAAAAAACTTCAATATTAATCATGGTCAATTAGGAAGATGTCTCTTTCAGGAAACTCTAGATTACAGGATTTGGTTTGAATAGTATTTCCAGATGTTTTAGAGAACAACCAGGAGAACTCTCTCTCAACCACCAATCCCAATCTCACTCAGCAAACCAAAAAACAATTAGACTTTAAATCACAGTCAGAACTGAACTCTGGTCACTGCACTTATCCGCTCCTGCAGCTCCTGACGTGCGTATTTTCCTTCTAATGCTCGTAATGAATTCATGTGATCCGGCTCACGCAGCTCTCGTGTCAAAGTGTAATTGTCTATCTTAAAGTGAGGCCCTGAGCTTAAAGTGTAGCTTATAAATACTGTATTTATTGAGGAAGCCGTCCAGTATTTGAAGTACGAGACATATTATCGCCTGTGTTTGATCCACAGTTTGCGCTCAGTGGCCTGATAACCTGTTTGACTGAACATTATCTGTCCCTAGAGGATTTTTAGGCCTTTTGATATGAGGCCTAATTGCTAATTACTAATTGGTCCAAATTGAGAGATAATGCATTTTCAGTATGTCACTGTTGTGTAATTTAATGCAACGCCTGAAGGAACCGAGTTCAGTGTCTGTTGTTGTTCTCAACCAAAGTGAAAGAAGCTCACACCACAATCATTTACCTGAGCCTGAGGGAAGTTCTCACTAAAGTTGATTTTTGACAGGTTGATCTATCTACTAACTTAAAAAAGAGCATTACTGTTTGAAATGTAATATTTCCAAGTATGTTTCTATACATTTATTTTGTTTTTAGTTCTTTTTTTTGTGTAATTTACGAGGATATATTTGATTGTGCTGCAGCAAACATTCATCAACATATAACAGATGTTTCCAGATGAAATAACAAGTGAATGGGACAGAAAATGACCTTCGAGTAACTTAAAACAAGTTCTTGAAACTTTCTGGTCCCATTTTGAGTTTGTTTTCAGCCACATTAAGTTCATTCAGACATTTCTAGATTGATTTATGACAAAATTGTGATGTAGCAGTAGAGCACTCATAAAATGTAATGAACGCATTTCTGATTTTCACGTCACCCTCATGAGGACGAAGTGAAGCTGTTCAGTCGTTCTCTCTTTTCCACGAAGGTTTCTGGGGAGATCAATCGTCATCGTCATTGAACCTTTACAACTTTGAACAATACTGCATCTTTAAAATAGTGGGACATGATGACATCACTATGACATCATGCTTGCTTTACAGGAAGCGAGCCGCGTGCTGTTACAGCTCCGACAGCTCTGTTTTCAGCTTTGACCAAATGTTAGGGGTCAGCGAGAGTGATTGGCTGATCGGGGCTAAATCTGTAATTAGGTTTGAGGAAGCAGATTTGAAAATATTGCATGAATACTTTAAATATAACACCCGAAAAGGAGAGGAAGCATGTTGAGAGGTTAATCCTGATAGTTTGTTGTTATTGTAGTAATACTTTTAGCTTGTTTTATAGTATTTATTCAGTATTAAATTTGAGTTTTCATTATTACTAAAGAAATAGGGCCCGTAGTAATTACAACAACCCCTTGCATGACCCTCAAGTTGTAGCAATCGAAAGGTGTTTTCTTCTGTTTCTGTTGTTGCTGGTTGGGACAGGACAAGTATTGTCCTTATTTGCATATTCATGACCCTTGTGTCTCATTCTTTGCTTTCTGATTGGCTCACAACCCCCAGGAGGACCTACTATTCATACTCTTATTACCTGTAAGTAAACAAACAATCAGCTCACCCAGCCGCTGGTACCTTATTGGGCGAACTCTTAGTGGCTAGTTGTTGTTATTCTTTTAAAGATGCAGTATACTTTTTTCAAGACAAAACACATTTTCAGCTCTGACCAACCAGCCAAAGCCATCCTCATTGATGCCTCACCAGGGCGGGGGTCAATTCACTTTCATGTCAGTCAGTTCAACACTTTTATATAAACACATTTTATACTATACCCTTAAAACATCCAGAATGGTTTTGGAACGCGAATGATGATGTTTTAACCGTCATAAAAATCCCATGAAACAAACCAATGTTGACTCACTAGCTGATGAAATGTCATCTTTCACCAAAGGGACTGAACTGACAGTGAATTGGCCTCAGGCCCCGGTGTCCTCTACATGCTCCAAAGTTGCTCTGAAGCAGGCTCATGAAGGCCAAAGTTGGCCACAAACCAGACCCAAGCAGGCCAGAGTGGGACGACACGGGCCTTTTGCGTGTTATTTGAAAAAAGAATGCTGCACTTGTGACTTGTAGCTCTTTGTGTGCATGTAGTCATGTGATCATCCATCCGCCCATCAAGTCACAGGTATCATGGTAAAACTCTGCTACACGTGCACAGTGCGTCTCTCACTGTCGGTGGAAACCAGGCGGCTCCTCCATGTTGGGACTCACGGTGTCTGGTGTTGTGTCGGTAGCTCTGAGTTCGGTTCTTCTTGTGTTTTGGGGACTTCCTGCTCTTCTCTGTCTCTCTGTGACCAAAATAGATCCACAAAACCTGCACTGACTTTAAAAAGAGGTGGAGAACTGTTCATTAACATGAAAATAGAGATAATTAATGAAGCAAAAGAAGCAATGCCACACATATAAAGTCATTTTTATTGATTCATCTAATCCGTTTTTATATCTTGTAGCTAGTTTGAAAACCCCTTAAGTTAATGTCAGTTACTATTAATAATGAATTATTAATGATATCCCCCCCCCCCCCCCCCTAGTTCTGGTCACATCCATTCTTTATATCTGTTTCTTTGTCTCCGTCCTCTACAGTTTGTACAGTTGACAGCAAACGGTGGTGCATAATTCAAACTCTCCTTCTCGACTCTTTTCATGTTTTCTGTGAGACGACCAATAACACAAACAGCTACACGTGGCCAGTGGTTCAATCTATGTTTTCTGCTGAGAGTGTGTGTCTGTGTGTGTGTGTGCGGTCTTGGAGGTGGAGTTGGTGTATTTTGGGGTCAAGAGGTAAAAAAAATACACAACAAACCCACACAGCATGCATTCTGTGTGGGAAGAAGTCAGAGCCGTATATTGTATCAGTTTGGCAACGACCGAAAATCAAATTTTTTGTTTTTTTTATCCATCCTCTGCTTCCGTTCATTAGCTGCAGCCATTTTGTTTCCCAGCTGTCAAGATTTTATTTTCAAAATTCGCGTTTGGACTCAAATTGCAATTCAAGTGAGACGCTAACTTTTTCTCGAGCACAACATGAAAAACATCAGTTCACCAGTAGAGATGTTGTCGTCACTGATGTATATCTATGGCTCTGGGTCCATCGTGCTCCTGCATGCTCTCATGTTCGAGACATTAAGTCGTCTGCGGTTGCTTTTCCTGGGAGTTAAAACTGAAAAGGACACCTTTTAGATTTTAAGCTGTTATTTTTCTTCAACAGGCGAAATGATAGAGACAAAGTTTCAGTTGCTTGTAAAAAACAACTTCTTTGAAGAAAAATGCAAGTTTAACTTTTTTTTTTTTTTAAATTAGGCATCCCTAAAATGTGTATTTCATTAAAAACCAGTATCCTGCTCTTTTAAAACGCTGGACTGACAAGACCTCACATGCTCCAGCTCATATGATGCTAACTGTGGTACTTTGGTTGGTAAATGGTTTTACAAATGGTTTTTATAGAGAATAGTCCCCCCCCCCCCCCCCCCCCCCCCCGCTGTTGTTTTAATGGGATTTTTTTCTATCTTAGCTGTCAGATGAAAACCAAATATTTTATTTTCCCATTTTTGTGTCTTATATTTTATATTTGCTTTGATATGAAGTTTTGATTCAGATAACACAGACACCTTGTGAAATTTAAAAGATTAAGAGTTTCAGACGACTAGAAATTGATTTCATATAAAATTAGTGTTAAGGTGGAATTCCTCTGACAGCTCATCTATAGCTCCAAGGTTGATAACAGGTTTTCCCTTTGCTTCTTGACCGTAGGTTTTAAGTCACTTCCCTAGATGCTGTTTTCCCTTTGTTCCTATAGCCTGTTTAATGCTGCCATTTATAAACAAGCCTCTCCTCTACTTTCCTTGCTTGATCTCTTCCTCTCTTCTTCTCTTCTCCCTTCCCTTCTTCTTCTCTAAACTCTGCATCTTGAATCAGAAGCCTGCAGCCCCCAGCTAAGCTACTGTTACCAAAAAAAAAAGACATAAAGATTTCAATATCGCACTATACATGAAGATCTGAACATTTACCCAGTAAGGCTGTGTTCTGCAGGCTGGCTGATGTTTGTGTTTCTGTCTGTGAGATGCCTGACTGTGTCCGTCTCTGCCCCCCCGACAGGAAACTGGCCAAAAAACGTAAGGACGCCATCGGAACCACGCGGCAGGAAATGACGCACATGGTGAACGCCATGGATCGCAGCTACGCCGACCAGAGCACTCTGCACGGAGAAGACCCGATGGCCGTCACGTTCATGGACTCGCACAACTACAACAACAGATGTAGGTTCATAAGCAACGCTGTTATTTATCTTTAACCTTATAAGTGGCACCTGTGGCACCTGAATTGTAGAAAGGGTGAATATTCTGGTCTGATATGTGAACGAGAGAATAGTGCATCATCTGCAAAGAAATGAAATGATTGCATGAGAATTCATGGCTTTACCGGACCACAGAGCGAAGATTGTGGATGGTTTTGTCAATAAAGGTATAAGATGTGTATTGGAGAATATCTAGTGACACATTCCTCCCCTGGTTCTGTGGGAAGCACTAAATGCCCCCCACCCCCCCCCCCCCCCCCCCCCCCCCCCCCCCCCCCCCCCCCCCCCCCCCCCACCACCACCACCACACACACTTTCTGGTCCTCCTCTGTGTTTGAGTTCTGCTGAAATTGAAAGCGTCTCCTCACCATGTTTCCTTCTACAGTGCCCAACGACCCTCTGGTTCCTACTGCTGTGTTAGGTGAGACCTCTAGCATGGTTGGACAAATCCCATTCATCACCAGAAACGCCCTGTAGCGATCACCCATCAGTGTCATGAAGCCCCCCCCCGCGCTTGTAGCCCCTGTCCTGTGTGTCCCTGTGCGTCATTACATAAGTCCCACTGTGGCTGTCGGACGTGGTCAAAGCCTCCATTACATCCTGTCGTGACCCCGTGCTTCCACATCTATGCCTGTGCAGGTGGATAGTTTGGCTCGTTTGAAGTATCTGTACGTTGTATTTAATCTACAATTAAAAGTACTAAGTGTTTAAGTAAGTTCACTGCAGTATTACCACAAATTAAATGGAAACACAGCAACTTTCTAAGACTTGTCTCAAAGGAAATAAGTGCAATGGATTCGGATATCTAAGGGGAAGCTAAACTGTGTGTTCGTCTTTTATCTAGTTCTTTTCTGCCTCCCACTGCCAACTTGTCTGTGTAAAACATGGCCAGTACAAAACCTCCAGCAGCCAAGCACTTCATCTGTCGTCCTGTGGTTTGCCGGGGTTCAATCACTCCCAACTCCATCCATGGATTCTGTCTCCTACCGAGCGTTATTGATATTCACAGTAATCACCACCATTCTCCCTTAGAGACCTCATTATCTCCACAGCGCTGCGTTGTTTTAAGGCACGCCATCATCTCCTGTCCCAAATAACGACAGCAACTGACGCTTGAAAGGAGGAGGACAAATTTTCACGTTGGCGCCGCCGATTAAAATCTGTGACATCAAGTGACAGCGAACAACTTTGTGCCTGCAGCTCTGCGTCTTAGTTTTTTTTTTAAATTTCCAATGCGCTGGATCGAGACGTCTGCCTGAGTGCGAGCCATCTGTGTCAGTCCCCGGGCTTGTTTTGTTGCCCCAGTCTGAATATCTGAACCGTGAAACCTGTAGGTTTTTGCCAAGTTGGGATATGTCTCCGGCTCGACTGCAATGTGTTTATCTGTCGTTCACTCTGGTGTCGACGCTGCGGCGCGATGTGGAGTTCCAACGTGTCTTCGAGGCATCTGCAATCCACCGCGCCACCAAACTGTGTTAATTAACTGTTTCATAGCTTCTAATACAAAATGAAGGCTGCAGTTACAATCCGTCCCGGCCAATCACATCACACTGGGGGGGGGGGCGACTAGCAGGAAGTAGCGAATTAAGAGGCGGTGTCAGGTCAAGTTTACCGTTAATTGGCCTGATGAGGGCTTAACAAACCTTTAACAATCCGTAATGAGCTGCCGTGTCCTTGGAGCAGAGGAAAGCATCAGCTGGATTAAACAAACAGTGTCAGTTAATGAACTGTGGTGTTGATGAAATCAGTCGGTTGTGCTGCAACCCCCGAGCTACTCCATTATGCAACCTGTCAGTCTTTACATTTCCACTGTCACCTCGCGTTACCTCCCCGCAGCACAGAGACGGTGGAAATCGCGCAAGAAATTTGACCCTTGAATTACCTCTAACTCTCAAACTGTTTCTCATTTCTCAAAGTTCATTATGTCCAAACTCTGAACTCATAATTCAATTTGTAACTTTCTGCACAATATAAGAAATAGTTCTATTATCTGTGGTTTGATTTCAAGTAAACCTCTATGACCACGAAGCTTTGGGCAGAAAGTTAGCGACGTGGCGAGATTGTTTCCGACCATGTTTCTGACCCATTTAAGGTAACATAGATGACATAATCAGCTGTTCTTGGGGGCCCCTTTCAGTTTGGGACCCCCTGGCTTTTCCTGTCCTGTAGTGAAGCCCCTGGTTACATGCGTTTGCCCATTTTCCATTGTTTTGTGACATTCTCCCGTCTTTTTCCATCATAAATGTACCTTTGCACTCTGTGTAGCTGGAGTAAAGTGGTCAAACTGAACCTGGAGCTAACTAAATCCTCACAAACCCCTTTTTCCTCTTTTCTTTTTCTGCTGCTTTGACTTGTAGTTCCGATCACAGGTGAGTACAAAGGGAAAGAGACAGACTGACAACGCGTTTGTTTGGTTTTGGGGAAATGCAGAATATTCTGATGGTTTTAGGTCAGAGACAAAAGTTTGTACTGATGTGGGGAAGAGAGAAAATCAGCTTTTGGTAAATAATCATTTAACCTGAACTCGTCCCCTCTTGTAGATGAGAACCACAGCGCCTCGGCAGCGGAGAACAGTCGGCTCCTGGATGTTCCTCGGTATCACTGTGAAGGCACCGAGTCTCCTTATCAGACGGGGCAGCTCCACCCGGCCATCAGAGTGGCCGACCTCCTGCAGCACATCAACCTGATGAAAACCTCCGACAGCTACGGCTTTAAGGAGGAGTATGAAGTAAGATTATTATGATCAGGACTTTTCTTTACACCAGAGCCTGGAGCAGTAACAGAAGTGTTATTGGCTGGTTGGTTA
This sequence comes from Hippoglossus hippoglossus, assembly GCF_009819705.1. Lineage (NCBI taxonomy): Eukaryota > Metazoa > Chordata > Actinopteri > Pleuronectiformes > Pleuronectidae > Hippoglossus > Hippoglossus hippoglossus. The sequence continues at coordinate 4,813,626 of NC_047174.1, forward strand.
TTATCTCAAGTACAAACCCAGACACAGATGTTTCCGGTGTCAGAGCAGCTGATGTACGACACATTAGGCTTTTATTGTTTTGTAATTTAACTTTGATGCTTTATGTTAAAATGATATACGAAGGTTACGATTAAATTGCCTTTAATTGAGGTTGTTTTCTGCCTTATTAACAGTCAAGCGCCACCAGAGCAGAACCGTCCTTCCAGCCCCTCTATCCCCCTCAGCGGGGGGGTATGTTTAAGGATCCATGACGTGTAATTTTCCTTCCCATGTTCTTGTGTGTTGTTGGTGATACAGAGCTTCTTCGAGGGCCAGTCGGCCTCCTGGGACGTCGCCAAGAAGGAGCAGAACCGCACCAAGAACCGCTACGGGAACATAATAGCATGTAAGCAAAGAAAACCAAAACAAGAGGGGCTTTATGGGAAAATTTTAAAAAAGGGGAACCACTCATTCGCTGCCGTCACCTCTCTCACTGTCTCTCTCTTCCATCCCCCCCGTGTGTTTCTGTAGATGACCACTCGAGGGTTATTCTTCAGCCCATCGAAGACGACCCCTCCTCCGACTACATCAACGCCAACTACATCGATGTAAGTGGAAACGCATCGAATGCTACTATTGGCTCCCAACGAAACCAACGAAACCACACTCCCTCGCTCGTATGTCAGGCCTCTATACCTTTATTGCGTCTTCTAGTCATCCCATCGTCACCATTTACGCATCAAGCCCACGCATCGTCCATGCAGCACGTGTCCTTCTTGTCTTCCTCCCAAGTCCATTCACTCACCCTTTCATCCTGAGGTTATAGGTTCTTACCCGTCCAGACAATTTAAACCACTTCATATGTGATTTACATTAAATGAACAGTAGATTTGTAGATACTCATGATTTTGGATTAAGCACAGTTTTAAAGAAATTGAAAGTTGGAAAGGGATTTTATTTTAAGTAGGATTGGATTTCAGATGGTCAGTTAACTGTCAACTACAGCCAGTACTACATGAACTCAAATTTAGGTTAATTGTAGGTGGATTTTCTGTTCCTCCTTGTTTCCAGTCTTTAGGTTAAGCTAAGATAAATGGCTAATGGCTGTAGCTTCATAATTCACCTATAAGCATGAGAGTCGGAAGGATCTTCTCATCTAACTCTCAGCATTAAAGCACATTAAAGTGCATTTCTGATTCAAGGGTTTACTGCATCCATCTTTTAACTGGACTGTCCATCTATTCATTTTTACTAAACTTTTACTAAACTTTTTTTATTCATCATGTGTTCATTTATCATCCGAACCCGTCTCTCCATCTCTCCATCTTTCATCTTCCATCTTTCATCTTCCATCACCTCCACTTGACTGTCACCTTCACAACACTCATCTGCATGTTGGTCTTTCACGTTGTGCTTTTTTTTTATGCTGTTATGCTTATCGCATGCTCTTCTATGGTATCATGAACTTCCATTATAGCTGGTGCAGGCATGGTGCTGCTCACATTGAGCTAGAATCAGAATGAATAGACAGGGCACCACTATGTATCCAGTCAATATCGACTGGGACTAAACTTGGACTGTACTGGAAATAGATCTAATCTGCACCAGTAGTGTTTAGTGAGGTGGTGACCTGACGTCCGGATGTGCCCTTTATATTCATTCTCATTCTAGAGATCATGTTTTATTTTCTGCATGGCCTGATCAAACTCCCATTACATCAATGCAGCTTTTTTTTTCTGATTGACACTCACTGACATTGTTGTGCTTTCTTTCTTTCCTTCCTTCCTTCCTTCCTTTCCTCCTTTCTTTCCTCCACTCGTTCTTTCTGCCTGTGGCTTGGGCTGTAGATTTGGCTGTACAGGGATGTAAGTATCACTGAGGATTCTTTGCATTCATGCCGCGCTTGTTTTTTTTTACACATCCCTCCATGCACTCTCACCTTCACGTGCATCGCGACACGGTGAATGTACGTTTTGAGTTGCTGGGGCCTCGGCTGCATGAACTGTTCCTCCACATCTCGACCTCTCACCAGCGTTTCTTACTCCTCACTGTGAGCTGTAAACGTTGCTTTTGCTTAGTCGCCATTTTTGCCTTATTACCCTCAGGAAAACCCGCTCAGTGGTTGTCATTGCTCTTTGCTGTTAGGAAGGTGACAGGTAGCGATGCAGATCATCGGTAGATTCTGGATCATAATTATTTTGCAGCATAAAAGTAAAAGTGCAAAAGTCAAATCGCACCTCCTGGAAACGACCAACTCTCCTAATGCAGTTTTGAATAAAACTATATACTCTTAACTTTACGTCAAACATCTTGGAGATGCTTCGTAATGTCTCTCTCTCGTCTGAGGTGAAAGCAAGATTCATTTTGACAGATAAAATCTTGCACTGCAGATGTTAAATATCTATTTTTGATGCATATTGAGTTGTTTTTGGTTGTGCTGTGTTTTCAGGGCTACCAGAGGCCAAGTCACTACATCGCTACTCAAGGTGAAATACTACAACACGCTCGAACCCATGCTGCCACACACAGGGTGCAAGTCATAGAAAGTGCTGAATATATATATGTGTGTGTATCTGTGTGCAGGTCCTGTTCATGAGACCGTGTACGACTTCTGGAGGATGGTGTGGCAGGAGCAGTCCGCCTGCATCGTCATGGTGACCAATCTGGTGGAGGTTGGAAGGGTAAGTTGTGCACACTCCCATCATGCTTTAAGATGTCGCATGTCTATATATCAGTCAGACAAGAACATGTTTTATTATGATAATTACACTGAATTTGATTAAATACTTAATCCTGCATTCTCTCTTTTTAACAGGTCAAGTGCTATAAGTATTGGCCAGATGATGCCGAGGTGTACGGAGACTTCAAGGTGACGTTTGTGGAGGTTGAGCCTCTTGCTGAATACGTGGTTCGCACGTTTACACTGGAGAGGGTGAGTGGTTTTCTGCTAGTTTACGTTTTGCATCATGTGATAAACTGTCTTCGAGTGTAATTTACAGTTCTTCAAAATTCTGAGCTGTGTTGTGATCGATCATTCGGAACTTAACCTTAAAATGTATTTTGTGTTTATTCAGCGTGGGTTCAATGAGGTCCGTGAAGTCAAGCAGTTCCACTTCACAGGCTGGCCTGATCACGGAGTTCCATATCACGCCACGGGACTACTTTCCTTCATCCGCAGGGTTAAAATCTCCAACCCACCATCTGCTGGTCCGATTGTGGTCCACTGCAGGTATGAACACACTGTACAATACCACGTTCTGTACGATTAATATTACCATTACTTTTATAAATACACGTACACAGATCAATTTAAAACCTCCCTCTCCCTCTGTCTGCAGTGCTGGAGCAGGGCGGACCGGCTGCTTCATAGTCATTGACATCATGTTGGACATGGCGGAGAGAGAGGGCGTGGTCGACATCTACAACTGTGTGAAGGCTCTTCGCTCCAGGAGGATCAACATGGTACAGACTGAGGTGACTGCATTACCCATCCTCCATCCACATGTCCATCTTAAGAGTATTCTCACTGTGAGGCCCGGCCCTCTGCATGGTGCAGGCTGAGGTGACACCGCGCCCATTTCATAAACACACCATCCCTCCACAGAAAACCACACAATGTTGTTCTGACCCGGACAAAGGTGAAAAAAATCATCGTCACTCATCAAGTTGCTTTTTGCAGGGATTTGAAAATGTGTTACTTTGGCAGCATCCAGTGGTTGGATCAAGAATTACACCGTGACTGCTCCATTTCCCATAGTTTCAGCAAATAGGACTTTAGGGCTGAAACATGTTAGATAATAATCATTTTCATATAAAGTGATTTTTATCATGATAAATCATTATTTCTTTAGTTAAAAGACTTCTTGATTTTTGTAACGGTTGTGGTTTAAAACTCTGTATCAGTTGTTTCTATGGCGACAACAATTTATATAGAACAATTTAATGAGTAGCTCCTTTCATTTTTTCATGGACAGTTTTTATTGTTCACGCTGTATAACAAAAACATTTTTAAATAATGAATTATTATTGACATATTAATAATGATAATAATAATAATTTAACTATTGTCAGTACATTTTAATAATAAATGAATGCCTCAAGAACATTCACACCCACAGCTTGGAAAAACCTAAAATGACAATTTCCCACACAGACTGACTCATAAGTGAAATAACTCAAACTTTCACAGTCGTCATCTCACCTCGTTCATGACTCCATCTCCCATCAGCCACCTCTCACTCACAGCGTCTGCCTGCTCACTTCCACGTGGTATCACAGCTGTCTGTGTTTCCCACCTTGTCACAGGATGTGTGTGTTTTATTGTTTGCCAATATCTAAGTGTAATGTTTGTGTGGATGATTTGACATTGTGTTTTGAATTACCTGTCTCCAGGAGCAGTACATATTCATCCATGATGCCATACTAGAGGCGTGTCTATGTGGAGAAACAGCCATCCCAGTGTGCGAGTTCAAAGCTGCTTTTTATGAGCTGATCCGCATCGACTCCCAGACCAACTCGTCACATATAAAGGACGAGTTCCAGGTAAGATCGGATCATAATCTCTGTTCTCAGACATTGAAGTGACACAAATCTATTTTTGCACATTCAGCTGCTCTGTGTTTGAAACAGTAAAAGGTGAGTATGTCAGTAGAGCTGAATTTCACAGCACAAAACAAACATCCAAATGTCAATAGAAACTTCTGGAGCTGCTCCTGCAGCACAATCCACTTCTCTGCTGCTCAGTGTGTTCTGCAAACAATAATATCTTCAGAACGTCTAAATCCAGTGTTCAGTGTCTTTATCCTCCAGCTTCATCCCACAAGCATCAGTCAAAACAACTCAAACAACTCATGAAGGCTCATCTGTGCAGCTGCAGCACAGAAGTTCTATCGACACTAATTCTCTAACATAATCTAAGAACATGTGCTCGTCTTCTTGGGACTCACCTTTGAAACCATTGTAAAAATGTTGATATATGCAGTATAAGTGATAAGTACTCGAACATAAATCTACTTAAGTACAGTACAGATGTATGAAAAATGTACAGTAGCTAAGTAAATGTACTTTCTCACATCCCCACCACTCATGTGTGATTATGTCTCTTTGTCCGTCCACCTCTTTTTGTCCAGACCCTGAACTCGGTGACTCCGCAGCCGCAGCCTGAAGACTGCAGCATTGCGTTGTTGCCTAGAAACCAAGACAAGAACCGCTTCATGGACGGCCTTCCCCCCGACAGATGCCTCCCCTTCCTCATCACGATAGATGGAGAAAGCAGCAACTACATCAACGCCGCGCTCATGGATGTAAGTCTCCCACACGCTCACGTGCACACAAAGCAAGGTCGTGTTATTTTCAACACATAGAGGAAGAGTGGTTTGGGACATTTTCATTTCGTGGGTCACTGGGTGATATTCGAGCAATGAAATGTGAAAGAAATTATAAAGAAATGAACGTATAATGTCTGTGGTCCCAAACTACAGTCACACATTTGTTGAAAATGATACAGACTTTAAAGAGGTTAAACTGATGAAGAAAAACACATGTTCATGTAACACACACACCACACACACACACACACACACACACAGAATCCCCTCCCTGTTTGTGTGATGCTGTGTCTGTGGTTTTTTGCAGCAGAAGGCTAGAGACAAATCCAGGTTCTGAAAAGACCATTAGCTTCTCTGGCCGCCACCCAAACATTGAAACAGCTGGTTCTGTCTCGACGTGTTGCCTTTGTACCGTGGGGAGAAATATCAACTTGTGATTATCACTGACAGTGACCTGCTATCTCACCTTAAATATCGGATTGGCAGGTTATTGTCAGTGATAATCAGAAGTTAACGTTGATTAGCCGTTCTGTTTTTTATTGAGAAATATGCATTGGAGAGGGAGGAGAAGTCAGTGCGGGCGGGCGGGTCAGTTTCATACTAATGTTTTGAAATAAGACGTGTAATAAATGCATGTTGTGGAATGAGACCTGGCTTCTCTCCAACAAAGACGTTGGAGGACGAAAACAAAAAATACTGCAAAATGCTGCAAAACGTTTTGAGTCTAGCGAAGTCAAACTTACCTTTGGCCTCTCTCTAACCAAGCTGTCAGAAGAGTTCCAGGTAATGCGATTATGTGTCAAATCTCCAATACTGGATTTGTTTCATGGCTTCAGTGTCGTTCCACCACCAGGTTCATGTTACTGTACCCGACCCCCCCCGACCCTCACATCAGACTCCCCTCATGTACACCCCCCCCCCCCCCGTGATTCACACCCATGTCACATATCTGGCTGCACATGTTCATTCAGGAGGAGTCGGACCTTCAGTTCAGTCAGTTCATCACGTCGACAGAAACTTTAAACCCGTGGGTGGATTTTTCACTTTTACACGTTTTACTTTGGACTTTGACCGACTTGAACTGACGGAACGAGAAGGTAACTGACCCCAGTAGATGTAGACGTGTATTTGTAATGCATGCTCCTCCCCCTCACATCCGATAGGCCCACTGCATGATCATGTGACCAAACATCCCCCTGTGTTAGAAGAATGCTCGCTGTGTCGTGTTCCACAAACTGTGTCACTCCTCCCTGTTGTGTGTGTGAATGTATGAGAGATGTAACAAGTAAAGGCATTTAAAGAATATTCAGCTTAGTTGTAAAACTAACTAATTCTGGATTTAAGAGAAGAATAAAGGAGCTGATTTGAGTTTCTCTGTCTGATTCCCGCAGAGCTACCGGCAGCCGGCTGCGTTCATCGTTACCCAGCATCCTCTGCCCAACACCGTCAAAGACTTTTGGCGTCTGGTTTACGACTATGGATGTACCAGTCTGGTGATGCTGAACGAGATCGACCTGGCTCAGGTAACTCGCCACACCAATGTCTTATCATTTTAAATAAAAGACATGTTGCTGTTTATTCTTATTTTCTCCGAAGCTGACTTTTAAGATGCTCTGTTCCCAGGGTTGCCCTCAGTACTGGCCAGAGGAGGGCATGCTGCGCTACGGCCCCGTCCAGGTGGAATGTATGTCCTGCTCCATGGACTGTGACATCATCAGTCGCCTCTTCAGAGTCTGCAACCTCACCAGGGTTCGTAGATTTACACTGTCGCCATTTTCCTGCTCTCATGTGGTCGATATATAAAGTTATTATGCTAAATATTGAATATAACGCCAAACTTCTTAGTTTGGATGTGAATTCTGGAGTAAGGTTGAGATGTGTCAGCTCCTCTGAATGTGATTTTGCCTCTGCAGCCTCAGGAAGGCTACCTGATGGTCCGTCAGTTCCAGTACCTGGGGTGGGCGGGGCACAGAGAAGTCCCCGCCTCCAAGCGCTCCTTCCTGAAACTGATCCTGCAGGTGGACCAGTGGCAGCGCGAGGGAGAGGAGGGGGAGGGAAGAACCATCGTGCACTGCCTGTGAGTAAACACCAGATATATATATATATATACACCTTCTTTCTCCATGTAGCAAGGGGTGTATTTCTAAAAAGCCGTTTTTCTCTGTGCGTAGAAACGGAGGCGGGCGTAGCGGAGTGTTCTGTGCCAGCAGCATCGTGTGTGAGATGGCGAAGAGGCAGAGCGTGGTGGACGTCTTCCACTCCGTGAAGACGCTGAGGAACAGCAAACCCAACATGGTGGACACTCCGGTGAGTTGGAGACACGGATAGAGAGAGAGGGAGAGGGACCTGAATGACTGACTATTGATAATATCTGAATTTATTTATATACATCGTCATGTCAGACTTTGTCAGGGATAGAACAATAGAAACCTTAGAAACAATATATAACTACTTATGTCTACTTTCTTTTATTTTCATCTATAAAAGTTATAAAAATGAACTCTTGAGCGATCTGTCTGTGATCATGTGACCATTCAAACATTGAGTCCAGTGCGTCTGTGTTGATTTCCAGGAACAGTACCGGTTCAGCTACGACCTGGCGCTGGAGTTCATCGAGTCGTCCTAAACGAGAGAGAGATGAGGAGGAGGTGGAGAAGAGCGAGAGAACATCTCGTCACTTCCCTCGTCTTTGATTCTTCGTCCTGGCTCCACCCCCCTCTCTCTCTGTGTGTGTGGTGGCCGTTTCTGTTACATCCATCCCCACAAACGGCAGAAGAGAAACCGGCTCCTTGTCCAGTGTTGGTAAACAAAGGGAAACAGGAGGAGGAGCAGCAGCAGCGGAGGAGGAGGCGACGTCCCTCCTTTTTACCCTTCATGCTTATTGTACAGCTTTTTTGAGTGCCAGCGGGGCCCCTGTATGTTTGGGCTCCATTTAAATGTTAAGCGTTTCACCACGACTGCCCCCCCTCTCCCCCCCACCCCTCCTCGCATCCTGGACTCGATGCCTCATGTCCGTTTCAGCTGCAGTACTCCTTTTGTCCTGTAGACGTCTCCCCCTTCTCCCCATGCAAGATGCCTCCACAGCTTTCGAATAACTGCATCTTTCAGCGGCTGATTTCTGGCGTCTCGTCACGATGACGTTTTGTAAAAGAACGGCCAAACTTCAAGTTTCTGATTTCTGCTCCATTCAGCCGCAGCTTCATCGTCACCTCATGTTACGTTCTGCTCCGAATATTATATGTGTTTGAGTATTTAACAGCCACTTTGTACCCGTTTTACTTTGGTTACACGCAGGTTACACGGAAAAGAGACAAAATATCATATACTTTGCCTTTTAGATAAAGAAGAAACGAGACTGACAACAGATCAAAAATAACAAGTTTACATGAGTATTAGGCTGTTAGATCTTATTTTTTATTTTACAATATCATGAAGTGGCAACTTGAAAATGTAGGATCTTCACTAAAATGTATAAAAAAGAAAGTGTGATATGTATCATTGGTTTGTGTTGATAGGCTTTTTATATTATCATTTATTGATCTACTGGATAGAAGCGTCCAAGTCGTCTTTGTTCCCCCAAAAATGTACGAATCAGAAAACTTGAGATTGTTTTGATCACGTTGTTTCAGGGCTGGGCCCAATGCACTTTCAATTCAGCCAATTCACAAATGGGATCATTTTCAGAACGCAAACATAAATGTGACAAACGTGAGGACTGAGGATTAATTTTCCGTTTCTGGTTTGACAGAGAATTAGAAGTGACCCCAGGCTTCATTCGTTTTGTGCACTGGTGGCCAACACTTAGGTTTTTTTTTTTGTTATGTTTTACTTTGCAGCTGATGTTTATTCATAAGCCAAAGACTTTGTGTAAATATGTCTATATGGATAAAGCACATTGTTTGTATTTATTGTTTTGTTTACTTGCATTGCTTGTAAGAACAATCATTCTTCATTCCATGTTTACTCTACCAGCAGCGTTTCTTAACCCGAGGGTCGGGACCCAAAATGGGCTGCGAGTCCTTTTCCTCCGGCGCCTAAATGTGATTTAACGGTTCCCCCGAGGTTCGAGGTGACTTCCACTCAATTTGCGTCCGTTGAAGAAGAGTTTAAGAGCCGCTGACCGAAGCTGTATATTCAAGCATAGAAGTAGTTTTTCAGTATTTAGGTGGAGTTCAGTAGTATTGTCTTGTTTTCACTTATGAATCTCTGTGACGTTGCCGTGGTTTCTTTGTGTAAAAAGCCCATCGCTCTGTTCGTGGTCAGTAGAACATCAGAGTATTTTGGATAATAGCTGCGATCCCTCTTAACGTCTTAGTCGGGATAAGCTGTTTATCTTCACCCTCGTATCCCGCTCACCGTTATTCCCCCTGGATACACACTGACTCGGTGATGCAACACAGGCTTAGTGAGCGAAACGTGCAGGACTGTGAAACAAAAAGAGAGTAAAAAAAAAAAGACATTATTGTGCCTAATCATTTGAATTTCCTTGTCGAAACAAGCATTTTACCAGCGTCTCAGACGGCAGCCGGGGCTTCGGCGAACGCGTTGTCATGGACGATCATTGTTTGACCTTTTTTCGGAACCACGATTCAGTGTGTTTTATTCATCAGATCTAATTCTTTGTGAGGATCACTGAATACCAGATGTGTTTCTGTTTTGTTTTGCAACATGATACAGAAGGAGGGAAAAAAAGAAAGAACTTTATTGTAAATAACAAATGTTAGACGTTCCGCTCGGTTGGAACCAGAGAAGCTCTGCTCGCACGGATGTTATTGTAAATAGAGAATCACGAGGACTCTAACAGGCTCCATTGTTTAGAGATAAAGACGATGGATGCAATGTCAGGACATTTGTTCTGTTGTAGATAAAAAAAAAAACGTCAGAGATTGTACTCCTGGAGGATTCAGCTTAAAAAAAACTAACTTTGACAGATGTTTAAAACTTCATCTGTTGGTAGAACATCCACTTTCTGTTTGGTTTTGTTTTTTTATTTCCTCCAGATTTCTGATCTGACCCAAAGAAGGGAAAGAAAAATGTAGAGGCCATAACATACGTTGCTACAGTCGTACTTTGCCTTCAGTGGTTGAGCAGTGTGGACAAAGCTGATGTCCGTCTTATCGCATGCAGAGAGAAAAGTGAAGCCGCCGTCAGTGACAAGAATCAAACAGTTAAAAGGGAAAAGTGAGGAGCAGAACAGACGAGTCCTCCTCAGTAAACATGAGGTCGTGGCCCCCGAGGAGACGTCCTCTAGGACGAGAGGCCAGTCTGAGTGTAAAAGTGATATTCATGGTTCATAATTATTCTTGTCTGTAATGTTTGGCTTTCTTTGCTGTAATAACGACCACTTCTTAATTAAAGAAACTGTCGGGACTGCGTCTGTTGTTACGATACAAGAAACATTCACATCAACGAGGATCCTAAAGAGGTTCCGAGGCCGGTTTCTTCTTCTGATATTGAAACTTGAGAAAAAGTTTCCATTGTGTATAAATCCACAACAATACTCTGTTTATGACAACATATATATTTGTCTTTATTTTAGCATGTTGATTAATCACAATATTGATTAAATGTTATTTAAATTGTTCTTTTCCAACGTATAAAGAGTTGAATAGAGTTAAATAAGACAGTACTGTCACCATGGATACAAGCTGCTGTTAAACCAGAGAGGAGGAGAAGGAGGATTAACAGAAGAAGAAGAAGATGGAGGTGGAGGAGGAGAACAGGAAAGAGTAAGAGAAGAAGTAAAACAGGAAGAAGGACGAGAAGAAGAAGTAGAAGAAGAAGAACAGGAAGAAGGAGGCAGAGGAGTAGAAGAAGAAGAACAGGAAGAAGGAGGCAGAGGAGTAGAAGAAGAACAGGAAGAAGGAGGCAGAGGAGTAGAAGAAGAAGAACAGGAAGGAGAAGGCAGAGGAGTAGAAGAAGAAGAAGAAGAACAGGAAGAAGAAGGCAGAGGAGTAGAAGAAGAAGAAGAACAGGAAGAAGGAGGCAGAGAAGAGAAGAACAGGAAGAAGAAGGCAGAGGAGTAGAAGAATAGGAAACAGAAAGAAGAAGAAAATGAAAAAGAATTAGAAGAAGAAGAAGAAGTACCTGTAAGTGCGTCTCCAGTGGTAGGCCTCCATCTTGTTCTTTGTCACATGTGTATACAGGTTAAATATCTACAGGAGATTATATATAGACTGAATGTCTGTGGTTTGGTGAACGACACAGTTCAGACAAACTGTAGTTTGGAGAAATTAGTTTTTTCTCACTTTCCCTGAGTCACAAACTGATAAACAGGACGTTTTATATGATGTTCGATCAAATAACATCAACGTTAATCTTTGCTCATTGTCTTTGGGATCACATGATGTCATAATGGCAGGTAAACTAAATGGAGTCAGACGCAAATGCATCAATCCCAGCGCCTTTTTCTTTACAAACTGCATTTTGTTGTTCCCCCATAAAAAACAATGTTATAAAGTGAATTTTTATTGTATTTTATGCAACAGCTCAATCCTGAAAACAAGTCCTGGTGCTTTTGAAGAAAAAATGAAATTCTCTCTCACAACCGTGCAGTTTTCTTCAAAAAGTTTAATTTGCATAATATTTACAACATGGTAGATAGCAGAACTTCAGAAGAGGCAAAATATACTGAACCACGCTGATAAAGCAGGGAAATAATAGAATGATTTAAATTTGGCGAAACCATGTCAGAATCTTGCATTTAGAAAAACAAAAGAAAGTTTTACAACTCGATCAAAGAAAAAATCTAGAAATGAAATATTCAGCTTAAATAAATCTTACAAACACAAACTGATCTGTAGAATGCTGTAATACTGAACAGCAATGAAACACTAAAGAATACATTCATTTTCACTATCCCGCATGCTATCTGAAGATCTTATAAAATAATGTTGACAAAGGAACGGTAAACAACAAAAACATGGTCAAGAGCGGAAAATAGTTCCATTTAAATTAGGCATATATTATATATTTATATATGTATATTTCTGTACAAATACTGAATATTTGGCATTATATTTATCCTCATTATTGAGATATCTAACAATTGAAAATAGTCTTAAGCTAACCACAAACCTTTTATGCTATCAAATGTTTCTCGTATCACATTCCAGAGCCCAGAAGAGGCCTCTTGTTATTTCTACCCACAGCCACAACACAACAAGACATTTCTCCACCAAAGGCAAACTAAATTGTGACTGCTCTCTCCCCTCATAAAGCACAGACACACAAACAGCACACAAACACTTCTCCTCCCTGTCGTTTTAATAGAAGCACACGATCCAAAAACAATATGTGGACAACGCACGTCTGTATATTGTGGTTTCATTGGGATTGTGTGTCCAGAAATTGGTGCAGAGACGAGTTGTGGTGTCAAATAGTGTAACTGCCCTGCCTTCTGTTTGTTACTACACTGGTCAGGCTCATAACTAAAATCACAAATGAGAATATTAATAATAAAACTATTACAGAAATCAAGCGTGAGGAAAAAAATATTACATGTGAGCATCTGCAATGCCTTTACAAATTTATATAATCTAACATAAGCTAAAGAGAAATATTTGAGTGCTTCAAGAAATAATTTGTAATTTGGGGAAATATTTGCTATTCACATGAGACGTTAGCTTAGCTTAGCATAGAGACTGGGGGCGTGGCTTAGCCCAAATGCAACAAAATCCACCGACCAGCACAAATGAACCTGTTTCAAGTGTGAAAATTAGGATTTGTGGTTTTATGCTGGTTTTGTTAATGGTGGACTAGCTTCTCTGTTCCTAGCTAAGAAGTAAACCAGTACATAACCACTGTAAAATGTTTGTTTTTTCCTTTTATGTCATTTTTTCGTACCTAACACATTGATTGAGATTTACTCTGCTTTTTACGCAGATTTTGTTACATGTGAATTGAGGCAAGCTAGCCATCTCCCCGTTTTCATACTTAATGCTAGGCTATTCCATCTCAAGGGTGCTTATGTATATTTCCCATAGGCTGTATATAAAGATGGACGACGTGTCTTCACTTCCTCCCGTTGTACAAAAACGAAGCAAAAACATTTCACTTTTGACGTCATTTGGAGCCAGATCTGTAGTGATCGGGGGGGTGGAGCTGTGGTGTCATTGATTCTCACACTCAACTCATCGCCATCAGTCTCAGCTGCCAATCAAGACTTTTCACCATGTTTTTCATGGCATCAAATAACTAATTAAATCCAAGCTAACTGGAAATATTAGCACTTTAACACACATCTGTGTGATAAGAACAATCTAAAGTCCTAGAAACCATTTTTTGCTTTTTAGCTTTGACTACAGCCGATTATAGCAGCTACCCACTAGGGGGCGATCCAGATGATTTGGTTTCACTGTCTCCTCATCTATCTTATACAGTCTATGGTATTTCCCAAAATTTCAAACCACTTTTTAAGCAGCTTTTAAACAATAAAGCAGTTTAAGGTAAGATAAGGTTGAAACACCAGCTGAAATATCTAAATCAGGCTTATTGCTTGAGGAGCAAATACACTCGTACAAGCCCAGTAGTGATGGAAGCGTGACATCGAACATGGCCCATGATGACTCACTCGACTGCCGTGCTGAACAAAGCCTGACGATCCACAGCACGTAGTCAGAGCTCAGGTCGTTTATGAGAAGAGAGAGCAAACAGTAGAAAGACATCTTTGCAGCGCAACTGTATCAGAATCAAGGAGAAAAGCTTTCAATGAAAATCGACTTGGAGTCTCAGTGTGAAGAAATCCTCAAGATGTGAATGTGAGGGAAACTCAGGGCGCCATCTTGAGGAGATCACACCGCTGCTGCAGTGCTTGTGTGTGTGTGTGTGTGTGTGTGTGTGTGTGTGTTGGTGTGTGTGTGTTTGATGTGTGCTGATTGTCAGAATAAAGCCAAAAGAAGAAGAAAATGTAAAAGTACAATGAGAGAAGTGGTTTGATTCAGCACCTATACAGACTTCTCTGAGGTTTATCTCAGGACGACTAGTAAAAGATGTTAGTTAGTGTTGTACAAGGCATTAACAGATGTCTTGATTAATGAAAGTTAGCTGACCTTTTTCTTTACAGTATATATTTTTTTTAAAGTGATGGTCGGTTAACTGTATAGGATTTGGAATTGGATGACAATGACAGCACACATTTTTGCTCCTGCAGTGTAAAGCACGGTGAACATGGTGCTTGTCAGTGCTCTGTGAATGAAAGGTGATGTGCACCAGGGCCCGCAAAGGCTCTGCAGCCCCACAGAAGTACTGCTGCATAGTACACAGGCATGACAAATACTTCCTGTGGAGATTACAACTACTCCTAATATACCATGTTTCGCTAAAATGCTTATCTATGAGGTAAATAGCTGTAGGTGAGCCTGCCTGCCATTGTATGAAAACACTATTGCACTTTTTGGCTGGTCAAGTTTGTCAGTCTCCAGATTTCTGCCGATGTTGATGCCGAAAAAAGGCAAAAAAACATCACGAGATTACAATATCACAGCAAGAAGGAAAAAATATAGACCTTTTTAAATAAATTATCTTTTTTTAGATTTGCAGAAATGGATGTGACTTCGACGCCTTGTTTCCACCAAGCTCTGTGTCGGTGTGTGAGTCAACCCGGTAGTGTCGTCATTCCTTTGCATTTTTTGGTCAACATTTTGCCTCCAAGTAAAAAGTTTTTTGCTGTGGAGTTCGGACAGACTTTACACACTTTGTGCCACTGGGAAGTTTTAAACATAAACACCAATTAGCTAAGAGACTATTTGAATTCAATTGTTTGACACTGTTGTTACTCAAACTGTGTAATTGTATAATTAAATATATACCTGTTCTGCCAGTTGAACACTATGAATTACAAAAAAGTTTTTTTTGCTGAACATGATTTGTGTACATCAATAGATTTAATGATCATAATATAATCAACATAAATAATGTGCTTTAAACAACAATCATCAAGCACGTTCTTTCTTCCAAATATTGCTCCAGGTACGTAATCCAACAGTTTCTCTACTGGCTGCAGTGGCATCTCTATCCAGCCGTAGAGAAATGCATTTCCAGGCGTGGAACACTAGGGGAGCGGAGTCCGAATATGACACGGAATTACAGACACGAAACAAAACTGTTTGGAAACGAGGCACGAAATGAGTATAAATTGTCGAATCAACCGATTTCCTACAATTTTATCGTAATTTGAACGAACCTTTGTCCACAGTCGTGACTCATAAAGTGGATCTCACTGCATCATGGTGATACGCAGCAGAACATCTGTGAGATCTGAGTCAAAAACCCCAAAAAGAAGAGGATAACAAATGTTACCAAATCCTCCTTTGCTGCCCTCTTGACGTTATTGTGCTGAAGTTTATTACAGTCCGAAGTTTAAAGTAGTCAAATATAAAGTTTTAAATTCTGCAGTCCGACCCAGCCCAGTTTCCAGCCCTTTGTAATGGTATCACAGACAAACTCGCACTCTTAACAGGTGTTGCAGTCCTTCCACAAGTCTCAAACCCAACACATTCACTCACAGAGTCCGATGAGAATCAAACCGTAAGGCACCTGAGGATTTGTCATGTACATAGTTGCCAAACGTCTAAGCCCCTTGTGGCGTGGTGAGATAAAACGTGACACAGACAAGGAAGAGAAATATTCAGTGTTTTCACTAAAGATGTCATGTCGATGCGCCACGATCACAGACGAGCCCCACGTGAGATCACAAAACACTTTTCTAAATATCTATGTCAGCGTATGTGTGTGTGTGTATCGTACGTCCTGTGACAGCTCGCAGCCGCTGGTGTCCCTGTGACTTTTGAGGGACATCTTTGTGTCAGAAATCAGCCCCACCCACTGGTGACTGGTGCAAAAACAGCTAAAGTGACATCGTTTTCCATTTAAGCCAGAGACCATTAGGTCGTTCCAGTCGATCCTCAGCACTTTACTCTCCCTGTTCCCTCTTTGCTGCCTCGTCTCTGTCAGGTGGCACGTGACGAGTTCCCCGAGCAGAGAAGCTAATCTATGGATTATTACCACTAATTAGATTTTGTAGATTTCACTCATGTCTACTGGTTTGAAAGTGGAAACAACCTGCAGGGAAATTCTTAGTGACGGGCTTGAAGCTACAAAACGACATAGACCCCCCCCCTGTTTGAAAAGGTAGTTCCTAAAGGAAAGCCTAGATGGATGATAATGACTTGATCAAATACCACACAAGATGGAATCACAGTATGCAGTCTGTGGGAAGTCGACTTGATTTGCGTGACCTTCAGTCAGGTGGAAGAGCAGCTGAATTGTCAAAGTAGCCCATCAGCTGTTGTATCGTAATTCAGTGAAGCTGTCGTTTGTTTCTTTGAGAACAAAAAGTTCAGGAGGACACAGAGAAATAAATGAGAAGGAATATTTAAAATGGTAAATTCTCTCTCGCAGACCGAAACAGACTTTATTAGACTTGTAAGTGGAAATTAAAATGACTGATTAAATTGATTTTTGGGGCTTTTTAAATTCGCAGAACTTTTACATTCACAAAAAATCCTATATAATACTCCAGAGGAAACTGAAGAACTGAGAAAGCATCATATGTCTCATTAAAACCAATCAACAAGAAGATAACTGAAACAAGAACGACAAAAGTAAAATAAGAATTAAATAAAGTAAAAAGTTTTTTGATCCTCTTGGATATTTTTTTGCATCGTTTGGGGCTCTACATTCGTTTGTTGTTTTTTTTGCTTAAGGCCGTCTGGTAACGTGAGGGTTTTCCATCTAGCAGTGATGTATACGTGTCACAAAGTAAAAGACTCTCCCTCCTGACAAGCAGGTCTCACTACCTCACCAAAGTATTTACAGTACACAGACTGCTGCCCCCTACTGAGCACTGGTCTTATTACAGCGACATGGGAAACCTAGTGGCCCTGTAATAGTCTTAATTAGCTGGGACTGGATTGACAAATGAATGGGCGTATGTGAGCAAAATGTCGGGGATTCTTCGTCTGTGTCGTATATAAAATATGGACGGGTACACTGAAGTACTCTCAACTCGCTGTAGCGGAATGCCCCTGGCTCATGGTGGGCATATTAGATTTTACTTTAAGGTCGGTGGAATGTCGAAATCCTGTAATCTCTCCCGTCTGATAAACAAACTGACCTCTTTTCATGCCAGACAGGAAGTTACACCATGAAACCTTCTCCTGATTTTCACCGCTGAGGGCGAGAGCATTGCAAAGATGATCTTTTCTAAAGTCACAATGTCCCACACGGTCGTTGGAGAGACACCGGGCACCATGTTGATAAATCTCAGTTTAAAAAGTCCTTGAGTGTGTGTGTGAGTGTGTGTGTGTGTGTGTGTGTGTTGTGTGTGTGTGTGTGTGTGTGTGTGTGTGTGTGTGTGTGTGTGTGTGTGTGTGTGTGCGTGCACATAGGACTGGGTAAAGGACAACAGTTTCAGAGTAAAAAGCAGCACCATTTACTATAGTAACTGAATATTGTTAAAGTGTAATTTGCACCTGTCTTTCATAGACTACATGAGCAGATCAAAATAACAACAGTATTTTCTTTTTTAAATATGCGCCACTTGGAACAAAAGGGTCGGATGCAGTGTGTCATGAGAAATGAGTTGTTAGCCGAGGAACTCCCCTCAGTCAGCAGGACAAACGCACTCAAATCCACCCACAACTGCTTTAGCTAGAGATACTGAATGTATACTGTGATGTCGGCCATGTGATAGATACTGTAAGTATGATCAAACGTGTTAGATTTACGATTACGAGGCCTGAGCGGCGTCGGAAAGAAAAACGAAACACAAGGTGCAGTTTACATGATCCTATAGAATAACATGAAATTCTGTGGTAAATCCTCCATTTCTGTCCTTGCAATTCAACTGCAACAATATCACATGAGCTTCATAAACTACATTTCCCTTGGAAATACAAACATGAATATTATAAGGTGCAAAATGCATTGTTGGATACAGTCACCTCTTCCAGGCTTCGTAAAACTTCTTTTTTTTCTGTTAATAATTCATATTTGTTCTGCAATGGAAATGCATCCAGCAGCAAATAACGTACATATCTTTAAAAAACGTTCTAAGATGGATGTTTTTTTTAATATGGATTAAAGTGAATCAATGATGGGAAATGATGGTCTAGGAGTTTTTAGCCTCATTTTCAGATCTCATTCAGCAACACTGTTCCACGGCTGCAGCTCGCCTGGTCACCTCGGCCAAGGAGGTTCTGTCTGTTTGTTTGGTTTGATTGTTCGTTAGCAATATTACACAAAAAAAAAAACTGAGGTGTTTTTAGAGGAAGAACCAATTAAAGGTTCAGTGTGTGGAGTTTAGTGACATCTAGTGGTGAATTTGCATGTTGCAGCTGAATACCCCTCACCTCACACTTCCCTTCAGGTGTTTATTTTGTCCAGTCTGGGACCCGCTCCTGGTGTAAATATATAGTATTTAAATATAAAGGGTCCATTCTAGGTGAAAGAAAACCACAATTCGTACAATTTAGATGAAACACACTCGTGAAAACATCACTAGGATTCATTTATATTCTGTTTCTGCTCATGAATCCATTTCACCTAAATCTTACACACTGAACCTTTGCATTTTGGCGCAGATCAGGAATTTGTATTTCTCTTTCTTTGACATAGCAGCATAAAGCGTTCGTCAACATTATCAAAATTTTTTCCAGTGAATAATTCATGGATCTTGATGGAAAGAAATCTGGTATATTTCGGGAACTGATATCTATGAGTGTATATGGCGGAGGTGTGCGCTCTAATGAGTGTCATTTTAGTTCAAGATGGAGTGATGCAATAATGATAGAAACGAGAGTATTGTTTATACGGCCCGTCCATTCTGACTATATAACCACAAAAGTGGCAGGAAATCTCGACAACAATAAAGTTGCACCAGTGTTTCTAATGAAAAGTTTGACACATCACTTTCTGCTGCCGTGGTAACCTCAGGCTGCTTTAAAACCAAGACCATTGTTGCTGATGAGATAAAGTTGCACTTTGTGTTTCCCTTGAATGGAGCAAATATAACATTACTCGCATTCTTCTCCGTGGGGCTAATAGCAATGACGGAAGTTTGAAGTTATAGCTGAAATTCATGTGAAGTGAAATGTTTCTTTTTGGATATAGCAGCTCATTCTCATGGTGCAGAATGTGTCGAGTCCCCTGAGGGCTTAAAGCTACACGAGGCAACTTCACATTAGCAGCTTCAGGTGACAAAGACATGTAGACCTTTTTTATGACATTGAATAGCCATGAGAATACTGACGGTCACTAATCCAGCTGGCCTGAGATCCCTTTTAACCAACTTCAATCAGACCAGAGGGACAAGAGGAAAAAGGTCTAATGCTGGTGTGTCCAGGTTTTTACTGTTTCGGGTTCAATCAAAATTTCTGATATTTTTTATCTCTTCCTGTGGGACGAGCATCGCACACACCTGACTCACCTGACGTCTCACTCAGGGAACACGGGGCGTTCTCCCCCATGGCAGTGCCACGTGGTCATTTAGGCTGAAAAAAATGGTTTCCTCTGAAATCTTTGCCTAGTGTAGCTTCAGTGGGGACAACCCAGAGAATGGCAACAACAGATGGCAACACAGTGGACGAGCTGGGGGACAGATGAGGACAGCAGGAGGAGGAAGAAAGTGGACGATGAGTGTGTGGACCTCAAAGCCGCGTCTGGGCTTCGGGGATGTAGATCTCGATACTGTCTGCCCTCTCGGTGGCTGAGTTCTGTCTGAAAGAAGCTGCTCGTTTCGCAGCCAAGAGGCGTCTGCGGGCTTCTTGTCGCTGGCGGTCCTGAAGGTCCAGAGAGCGCTCCCGCGTTATGACGCCGTGGCCCTTGGCTGGCCGCTTTGGCAGGGGTGGGGGCCACTTCCGCTCCTTGGGAGATAGAGCGACGTGATTAATCAAAAAAATGTCTCGATTATTTAAGCAATAAACTCTGCAGAAACATGTTTTGATTTGAAGGGAGAAATGCGATTAGAACAGCGTATCTCAATTAATGGTCTGAAGTTCAAAAGGGTGTTGATGTTTGCCAGAGGATATAAATCATATGGACCTTAAATTTAATGGATAACAAATAGAACAGTGGATCGAATCAGACGTTATTTGATGGCTGCTGTGCTGTGGAGTGTGATGTTGATGATGATGTTTAGTGTAATTTTTTATGTCTGATCCCGATGTTTTGCTCATATCGGCTGATTTAATCGACCAACTGGTGAATCGGTTTGGCTCTAGTCAGTATCACAGCCCCTGATTCCCTGAGAACAGAAATGACTTTGAATAACTTTCATCAATTGAGTTCTTGACTAGTTATATAGTTAGAACATCACCCACATTACATATGACGCCGCTAACATTTCACCTATATAATCTACATACCTAAAACAGACTGACGCTCACAAACGTTTGAATAGAAGCTTTTTCGAATTGCTTGCTAATCTGCTGTTGGGAGTAAATCGGTGCCTCGCTTGCTCGAAGGAGATCAGCCCAATATAGAGCATCTGTGTGACTGTTAGCACTCGACTTCAAGGAGCCTGCAATGTGCCCATTAACTGCTGGAGGTAAATAACAGCCCTCGCAACTACAACTGTAGCATGAAGATAATTATCCAAGTGCCCCGAAGGCTCTAGTCCATCTAAAAACACATTACCGCCTAAATGTGCTTCTCACACGTGCAAGTCCTCAGTATTTTGAGAGTGTGGATCTGTGAGAAGTGAAATAAAAAATCACCATCTTTACCTTCTTCTCCGGACTCTCCACCAGCTGCCAGTGGTTGCTCTTGATCTGCTGCAGCTCATCAAACTTGGCAGTGACGTCGTCGATGGAAAGCTGCAACAGGTCCCAGAATCCAGCCAGGTCCTGAGATGTGGGTCTGGGCATGGCACTGGGGTCCTGAGGAGACGGCGGAGGAGAGGATGTGGTGAGTGTTTGACATTTTCTAAAAAAATCTTTAAGTGCACGATTATTAAACACCATCTACAGATAACAGACTGTATTTTAGACCTGTGATAAACCATCTGCTTCATATTAAATAAGAGAAAAGAAACTATGTCACTGAAACCATCATATCTACTTTGTGTTTGAAAGCACAATTTACTTTCTGGTCATATCATAGCCACATCTACACTTGAACCTCACCATCCTCACCACTGTGTGGCAGCATAGCTTCAAAATTGGTTCATAACCTCAACTGACACTTTGTGGTCACATCCTTAAAATGTCTTTAATATGTTTTTTATATAGCAGCAAATTTGGTTTATTTTGTGCTATATAGAAACAACAATGATTATCAATAATGAAATGCATGTGAGAATGAGTGAGTGAGGGAGAGGTTGTTACTTCGAATCATACATTTATTTTCTTTGTTTTCAAACAAGTGTGCACAAATTACTGTCTGTATTTTTTTTATGTTATAATTCTATAATATTATTAATTTGACAAAATTGTTATTATTCTATGAAGTTAAAGTTAAGTCATGTTTATGTACAAAGCATATTTAACACAACCAGAGTTGATCCAAGCTGTGTATAATAAAACAATTCTAATGAAATGGAATACAATAGGAATAAATAAACTTGAGGATAGTCAAAAGCCAGAGGAAATATAATTATTAAAATTAAATATGTCAGCTGTTGGGGGGACACTTAACTGCTCCAAAGCTTCGATACAGCAAACGCACAATTGCCTAAATGACAAACGTCTTTAAAGTGACTAACATCTGGTGCTCAGAGTGTTTCTGTGGAGCATTCTTCTTCCTCCTTGTGATACCTGCCCAGCTGACTGATGTGCAGATGACAACTTGCACAATCAGGCGGCTCCACACAACCATTACCACAGACAAGAAAAATTCTATCAACCCAAACGTCATGCAGTTCTTCCTCCGCCCAGCAGGGAAAACCTGTCTCGTTGACCTGTCTGAGGGCTCGGGGGCCTATCTTAAGGCTTGTCAGTAACAATGTTAGACTTAATTCATCATCCCATTATCTACAGAGAGAGAGAAACCGCAGCAGAAATCCATCTTAAAGAGAGCAACAAACTGAGCTAAGACACACACACACACATGCACACAAAACCCAAAGTAAGGCAGACTTCAACCGCCTCCACAAGGTTTTGCATTTCATTAAAAATATTAGTTGCCCTTTAGACAGAAGTGATTAAGCACCCGTCTCTTTTCTGTATCTGCAGAAACATTCTCATTGACGACATTTTGTGGATAGAAAAAGGTGCAATATTCCCGTCTACGTGAAGTGAGGGCTAAACAGTGAGACGGCGTGTCAGTCCATTACTCAAACTCTAAAGGTCCCGTTCACGCCGCTGCCGCTGTGCATTAATGGCTAGCCTCGAAACGCAGGTGCTGCTTCCTATTGGAATTCCCCTTTCGTCCGCTGTGGGTCAACAGTGGCAGCGGGACGGCTTCACTATCGATCCCTGCGCTCTATTTCTGGAAGGTGCACAAGTGCAGCGTCAGAGCGAGCACCTGCTCCGAGGAAGAGGACGAGTTTACCCCTGATCTTTTGTGTGACATATCAACACCATGTAGGTCGATTTCATGCTTACACACACACACACACACACACACACACACACACACACACACACACACACACACACACACACACACACACACACACACACACACACACACACACACGTGGAATACTCACCAGATTCTGCTGACATAACCAGTAAAACTGCTGAAACTTTTGAGACATTAGTAGCTGAGCACTTCCCACTGCGCTCCGGATTTTTCCAAGAACTGGTGGACGAACACATGTAGAGAGAGAGAGAGAAAGGGACAGAATTTGATTTGACAACTGACGCAACATGATGAGAAACATCTTTCATTCACAAGGAGCCCATCAAGATTCAGTGTTTTCAGAGTCAACATGACAGCTTATTGTGTCAGTGTCCACTTTGGCTATACTGGTGTACGTTATAGACTGTAACCAAAAACTCAAAATACATGTCAACAAGTTCACAAAGATGGTTTCTGTCATGTAAGTTGGTTTAAGGATGTTGAAGTGTTCATGTTTCCGCTAAGTTTTGTTTTAATTAGTTATTTGAGTCATGATTGACAGCTGAGACTGATTTATGATTGGTTGAGACTTCACTACAGTGGCTCCACCCCTCCATTGCTACCCCTCTTTGCAGTCTTTGGCTCCAAACACAGAAGTGGACATGTGTCATCCATCTTTAACTACAGTGGACATCCTGCATTAAATATCATAAAGACAACAAAACCAGATCGACATAGACAGTTTCCCTTGGGACACTCACTCTCCTCCGACATGTCGTGTTCCTCTGCTTCTCTCTCCATCTCTTTGCACCATCCCTCCAGCCGCTTGGTTTCATTGTGGAGGAGCTGCATGAACCAGCTGCCGTCCCTGCGGAGGGGGGACACGCGGCCTGCTTCAGCGCCCTCCATGCTAGGCCCCACCAGCCAGGGTTCAGGCTGCGGGCTGGAAGGCCCACTGGACGGCCGGTAGTCCTCCCTGTAACTGAACAGGCCCTGCGTGCGCACCGTACGGATGGCCCCGTACTGCGTCGGCGTGCTGGGCTCAGAGTGGCGGCCGAAGGCGCCGCCAAACTGCAGGGCCTTGTCCTCCATGGAGGGAAAGCCCTCCAGCTCCATGTCTGCTTGCACCGCAGTGGTCACGCTGTTTGAGCGCTTGAACCGCCCATGCCTGACAAGGACAGTGATGAAATGTTAATACGCTTACTTGAGAACAAAGAATAATGTGTTTTGTCCGTGCTACTCACCGTTTGTGATCCTCCACCTGGATCCCTATAGAATGGAACTGAGGAATGCCTTTACTTTCTGTCTCAGAGTCTGTCACAGTTTCCACCTGGAGAAGACGCACAGCAGGACACTTTCAAGTCACCACACATCGCAACCGCTCAACAGAACAAACACGTTGCTTATTAGATTGTTTCTTTTACAGCAAAGGCAGGTGTGCTGGTTCAGAGAAGGACTCTTATCATCTCCCACAATCAACTCTTTGAAAACCATTGCACAGACTTTTTTATGTTGTTCTACAAAGTTGTAAAAAAAACTGCACTTGATACATCTCGGCCTTTCATAATCCTTCTCAAACCTATAAGTTCTAAACAAGGACCACAAGGGCAACTGGCAGTCAGGAGTGAAGTGACACTCCCCACTCATCCTTCCTGCTCCGCAGAGCGTAGGTGCTAAACCAACAGTCAGCGCCACTGTAAGAAAACCAGCACTTTTATGTAAGAATCAGAGACAAGAGCCGTCTGCCATAGCGACACATCACAATGCCTGGTCCCTGGGGTAACGTTTGGTGCTTTCCAAGGTTTCAGATCATCGTCTCTAGAGACTCAACGAGCAGCTCCGTTGTTCTTGGTTGGTCGAGAGTCTTTGGGGAAGTTTGATCTTCCCTGTTCAGGGATTTTGGTACAAGGCGAGCTGTACGACACAATCCTTTAGGTGGATGTCTGTTTCGTTATCGACACGGCATCCATTTTAAACAACTGGACACATTTTCTTGGACACTGCTCTACTTTGTCCGCGGGAACAGCATAGTTCACACGGGCACCACGGAGGACGCTCACCTTCAGAATAGGAAGGAGGAACCTAAGTTTGTCAGAGTGACTCTTTGACTCGAGCTTGAGCTCTCGTTTACCTCAGCTGGTAGATATCGCTCTTCACTACTCCTCCAGGTAATACATGTGTAAAGTTAAACAGGACTTTGAGACCTTGAAGTTCACACTGACTGGTGCATTTGGGAATTGATCACATCTCTTAAATAACGAAGATTAGCTCATTTGCACACTTGTAGTTGTTAGATGTGGACGTACTGAAAGTTATCCATGAAACATCAACCTCTTCTGTCATCTCTGTTATTGTATTTTTTTCCATCCAGAGTGATTCATTGTGACATCTACAAAAAAAATCCATTGTAATTTTCTTCTTTGGTGAAAAAAAAACATATTTGTCTGATTTAAAATGAATGACTGAGAGCCCAGAGGTGTTTTTACAGTTGCACAGCTCTCCTACATGTTAACGTTGTGAATATCAAACCGAGGGAGACAGATATAATCGGTATGAAGGCTGAGTGGTGAGTGAAGAGAGAGCAGCAGTGGGTTTGTTACCTGTATCCCAATGGAGGAACGTGGGGTTTTGAGGTACTCCTCGGCCTTGGACACCAGCACTGCTTTGTCGCATGTCTGGACGGAGGTGTGGCTGCCCGAGGATGCGTGCCTCTTGCCTCCTGCTGACTCCATGGCCATGGTGACCGCCTTGGTGCTGTCCAGGCTGTCCGTGGAGCTGTAGATGGGACGGCCGAGGCTGTCCGTGGTCCACAGACCGCCCCGTGGATGCCTGCCCTCCTGGTAGGCATCTTGGGTGGACTCTGTACTGCTCTGGGCTGTCACAGAGATAAGAGGCTTGGTGGTGGTGCGCGGGGGCACGGGAGGTGGAGTCTTCTTGTAACTAGGAGGATATGATACCGCTGGATAGCACAAGCAGGATGAAAGGACGAGGACAAGGCAAGACAGGGGTAGAGGATAAAATAAAACATGAGAATGAAAAATGTGGCCAGAAGCTGACAAGTGCTGCAGTCACCTGTATCACAGCGTGTGTGAGCATGATGACAGATACGGAGTTAGAGCAAGGGGAATGTCACTAAGGTGAAAAGCAACAGCAGCTCTGTAATATGTCTGTGTGTTTATTGCAGGAAGTGAAATGAAGGATTATGGGAAAGATTTGCTCTCGAGTGCAAATGAGAATTTGATGGTAATCCATCCAGATGGACCTCACAGCAGAACTGTGCCAACTTCACTTGCTTGCAGGATAAAACTCTGACGTAACGTGTAATTGTTCAGGGGAGAAAATGTTTTAAATAATGGAAAAGAGATTAGGATTCATTTAAATTCACAGAAAAATACACTGAAGTTTAGATTTCAAGTGTGTCTTTGTTTTCTGGTGCAAAAAGTGACAAAGTAACTGAGCTGATTATCAACTATTTCTACTATTAAATTATGAAACCTAATTATTAGAGGAATAAAAATCAAAACATGATTCCAAAGAAAATTTCCTTTGAACTTTATTTCTAACAACCTTAGAAACAACAACACAGTTGCTATTTCTCGTTTGATTGACTGAATGATTTTTTTTTTTTACACTGAATAAAATTATCTTTTTTACACTGAATAAAAAATATATTCTGCACTTAAGGTTTGAAAAATCTACATGAATCACAGAGTAGAAGTCGTCTGTGAATCACGGCTCTAACTTTCTTGGTTGACACCTTTAACGGCCTTTATGAACCTGAAGCTTCTCCCAGATTCTCTCAGTCCTCTGGTCCTTTAGTCATCCCCATCCATTATTTATATGTGTTACCTAATGCAGCAAGAATCTGTGCTTCAAACTATCACTGTTTACAAGTAGGTGCAGACACAGCCCCTAACAGAGAGCCCACACACACCTCACAGATACATATACTCGTGCGCGCACGCCACTTTGAACCATACAGGTAATTAAAATGCATAGAAGAAATCACAGTGAAATCTGTGAAGCTAAATCCAGTCAGAGACTTGACTTGCTTCCAACTTGAAGGGGCTGCAGTTCTGCAAGACGCGGTGGGTGGATACCGAACTGAAAGGAGCAGTGACTCAGCTGGTACGCAACACCATACAGTCTATTTTTATACATCGACTTACTTCCTAAAGGAAACACGTAACAGACTGCTCGGTACCAGCTGAAAACTGATAAACATCCACATATACATATATATAAATACTCTAGTATCTGTATTTCTTGCAGTTACCTTGCATTAAATTCTAATTTAGCCTTAATTATATTGTTAATATATCTGTAGCTTTGCCATCACGTCACTGATTTGGATTAAAAAACACTTTTCCTTTTTGAATGAGGCAAATCAGATCATAAAAACCGCAGGAGTATATGAAACGGTTCCAACGTGAGGTTAAAGTACCTTCCACATCATATTTTAAAAAACATGTGAAGTATCTTGTTTATCAGATTCACCCACACTGTTCACCGAGGTTACAATTCAGGTTTCGGTCCAAAACAGTTTTAGAGAGGTTGCTGCGTTTCGTGTGGAAAAATATCACAAACACCTCTCTGCACAGTAAAATACAAAAGAGTTCAACAGGGTCATTAACCACTTCCTCCAAATGTATCATCGTTGAATAGAACATCTTTTTTAAACGGGTGCAAAAAAACATTCTAACCTTGATGAAGGTGATTTAGTGCAGGGCGGTTTTATTTAGACTGCATTAGTTTTATATGCTGTACCTCCATTTTAGTTAGTTTTACCCATATAGTGTGATTATGAAGCACCATATATATATAAAATAGATAAAACACTGTATAGATCCTTATATACAGTGTAATAAATTATAGTTCCTAACTTATTTGACTCCTGAAAACTTGACACTACCTTCAGACGTCCATCCTGTTTAACTGAGTCGCTCCGCTTGGCGTTTTAAAATCAAAGTGATGAATTGAGTTTCTCAACTAAAGGAAACGCTGTTGATGTGACCTCGTCCAATTACAATAACTTAACAGCTTCTATTCTGCTGGCACATGCAAAGTGACTTTTAATTGTTTCCAGACTGCAAATGTGTAAGAAGGAAATCTTTGATGGAGATGGATGACAATTTAAAAACTGGATTAGTTGTTCCCCATTCCAGATGCATCGGGGCGACCAGTAAACACAAGTTAACAGTTTTATTGCCGATAGGAAATCGGAGCATTATAATCTCCTCAAATGCGTCTAAACCTTTCCTCATCTCGCCTTCACTGCCTCGTCCCTCAGAGATATTATGTACCTTCTTCCAATTGTTTTCAATCTAGCTTCGTGACTCAACCAATGCAACGATGTGGGCTGAAGGTGGCGCTGCAGAGGAAAGGTCACAGAGTTTTCCAAAGTGGTCTTGAATGTGTGAATACGCCCAGTCACATAAGCTCCTCTGTAGAAAGTAATGAATGAGTGTACTCCCACCGCAGGATAATGGTAAATACTGTAAATGAGCCTGTCATCAGCATGGAGGATGACTCAGCACTACACGGCTGCCCTGCTCTTCATTCACACTCTTTGTGCTCGACTAAATGAGCTGACATTCAGGGGCAGATTTGTTGCCTCGCACGCCTTCGTTAATATCCCGGGAATAATCACACAATTATTTGCTTAAGTTGTTGCTGTTCAGCGAAGACCTTTAATTTGCTGACTCCTCTGCTGAGAGAAGCGTCCTACTTAAAAGAATAGAAATAGAAAATTATAATATATATTGCAATAACATTGACTGGACAGCAGATGTCCTTCGATGTAGACTCTACATTATTTACCTTGGACTCTATCGGAGTAATACTGGATCATGGCAGGACGGAATTTCTCAAGTACTGATATTGAGGAGTATTGTGTGTATATATCAAAATCCTCATATAAATATCATGGAGCTCAAACTGCAGGGTGAGGGTTAGAAAATTAAAGCCTTCATCAAAGTACATCAAAAAAGTTATAACAGAAAACGCTCAAACCTGTGAGATGATTTTTTACTTTACTGCTACAAACTCCAACAGAGCTATTATTAGCTAAAATATTACAATATTAGTTTATCAGATATTTTAGCAGCGTTTTAACATAATACAGGAGAAACAATGAGTCTAAAATACACTACATTGATTTTCAGACGCAGGGAAATGTTGCATAATTGGTTTTAAAAGTTTTGTGGATTCAATTTCAATTTAAAACCAGATGCTGTTTTGCAACGTATAATTTTCAGGAATATGAGCAGGAATTTGACACCCAAAGAAATACTAAAATCATACTGATGTGTCTCCCACCTATTTACTAAGTAGACGTCCACATTTATCTACTTTTGTCTCTGTGCTTATGTTTCTAGCAACCCATGGATGTGTGGCTGCGGCTGAAATGTAGTTTTTTTGCGGAAATAAGAGCCAGTGGGGCGGAGGGGAGAAGAGATGGAGACAGACTGGTTACCTGGAGGAGGCTGAGCGCGGTCCACGCTGCAGGAAGTAGGGAGACGAAACTGAATCCCTGCAAGGAGCAAGCACCACCAGTTACTAAAGGACCAGTACAGGTATCTTCATCATTCACACTGATGCACTACAGGTCTAAAGCTCATTAAACACAGGATGTTTTCTCCTTGTTTATCCAGTTGCTAGGTAAGTAACAGGCAGAGGGAGAGAGAAACACACAAGCTGAATGTAGAGATTTAAAAATGGGTCATATTATAATTTTTGGGGTTATCAAATGATGATTATAGAGCTGGATGCACTTGGAGAAAATGCATCTTGCCCTATAATGATTTCATATAGTATGAGTGAGTTCCCTGCTTCTCTGCATACGGGATTATTGCAGATTGTTTTGGTTTACCATCATAATTCAGCATTTGTTGTGTTTCTGTCTCAAAAAGCAGATTTATATTCTAATGGCACTGACACAATTTGCAACTTGATGGGCAAAACTCATCCGCAACAATTTCTCAGGAGGTGCCTCAACCTTGTTTATATGTTTAATATCAAGGTTTTTGTTGCCGGAGACATTTGAATATGAATATTTCTAGATTTTGTACTTAAACATCTTATTGCTTCATAAAGCAATCAACAGAATCACTATCCAAAGCTTTAACCTTTGAATAATCGAGGAATTTTGCCCATCTGCATTGCCCTAATTAAACACATTATACATATTATCTAGTTCAATCCATACTTATCGATTACTTATTAGGCAATGGTCAATCCTGAATAGTGTATTTAAACATACAGTACATCTGAATCTGAGAACACAGCTTCACCTTATCATGTTATATAGACATATAAAACACAGAGTAGAAGTTATTAAGACATTCATATGACATTCAAGTCGTGATCAACTTTTTTTTTTTTAACTTCAGGGTTTAATGAAGCCATTAGAATTATTATGATTACAAATATAAATGGTGAGATGGTTTATTATTTTCTGATCCGTGGATAGAAATATTTACTAGTCAAATACTTTTGTTCAAGCAGTACAGTGTGTCTTTTGAGAGAGTGTTTGGAGACTAAAGCCAACTCAAACTCTAATTTACAGACAGAGACTAAGAAGAAGAGACAATGGCAAGTAATTATAATCAAGTGGTAAATTAGCCACTCCACCACTGTGGCAAAAAATGCTAAAAACACGACCTTAAATTGGAAAATTTAAGGTCGTTGTCAAGAGGCTTTTTGTCGTGTTAACAGAAATGAAGATAAGACGTCGGGAAACATAGAAAATCTGACAAAATGTCCTGAGAGATGTTTTTAAACTAAAAATCAAGACAGTCTGTTTTTCTCTTCTTTATGTCTGGACTGTCTGATCATGCAACAATAGAGTATAATGAGAAGTGTTGCATGTTGTACTTTGAATCCCTTTTGTATTTGCTTGAAACTCTTACTCTACGTGAAGTGCAATATTTAATTAAAATCCCTTCTTCCACATGTTATATGTGTACTTGAGAATGTGGTAACTGTAACTACTGTACTTGCATGGACTTCATGTAAAGTCTGACCTGGGATCAAAAGTCAATATTTTTGGTGCAGAGAATAAGTAACAGACTTTCACTTTTTTTTTTCAACAACACCCCCTCAAACCTTTTTTCTCCTCTGCGGTCAAGACTTAAATTTTCAGAAAACTTGATGCAATAGTTCTGACCGCGTCTCGTCTCCGGGCCGACTCCCTCCGTTTCTGTTTCTTGCCATAGTTGCGGACTCAGACTGGCAAAGGTGCTGGTGAAATGCTGCTCTTACTCAGCTCGGGGTGGGATCGTGGCGTAATGACGTGCAATGACTGACAAGCTGCGCACATGAGCATGGGGGCCGAGGATGTGACCGGGTGAATGTAAAATGTCTGAAGGCTACACTCGTTTTGTTAGACATATATTTTCTATACCAAACCATGGAAACAATTGGAAAAAGGTTTTATTTATTGTATTTGAATTCATACGTTGCAAATTGTTGTATTTAAAGTCTACAAAATCTCATCCTACAACTTTATCTAGTTTCAGTATTATCATTCTTTTGACCTTTGTTGTCTTTATTGTCCGACAATGACAAACACTTGATAAACAGCAGGACATTTTACTAATGTAAGCATCATATTGATATATATTGAACTTTTGTTATCTTGCTTTTGATGAAAATTATACTGCAATTATTGTTTTATTGGCCAGCCCTTTTCACCGGGCACTTTACAGCATCTTTAATGTAAAAATAATTGGGAATAAAAAAGTATCTACTCCTGTAGATCTTGACTGGCATCAGTAAAATGTCTCCTCAGTGATGACTCCTGGATTCAATCCAAATTAAATCCTACTTGTACTGAAATGGTCTGAAATGGCCTTTTTCTCCTGCTAAAGGAATCTCTCTTATAAACCTGTACTTTCTTGAATAATGCATGTGCCCAGCTGAATTACATCTCTTTAGTGTGTGCGTTTTGCCAAAGGCAGAATAAATTACTAGTAAAATGAACACTGCAATAGAGAACTGACTTTGGGGACTTTATCCTTGTTTCCGTGTAACTACACCTGACCTGACCACTGTGTACTTCCTCAGGCTTCAGCTTGATTATGGAGCTGGTGGTTTGCAAAGATGAGTGGATGGATGGATAGATGGGCTGATGAATGCATGGATGATTTGACATAGGACAATTAGCAGGACTCGAGTGTGTATACGTCGAGAATCCCAGCTAATTCCGCTTTGATATACGAAATTTTTAAAAACTAGGTTTGTGTTAGCTCTTATTGTTTTTTCCAAGAGCTGTACACTACACAAGCATGTTGTTCATAGCCACATACATATATACATACAGTGGTGATGCCCCCATGGATGCAAGGTGGGTTAACTTTTTTTATGTATGGTAAATCACAACAAACCAATACAAATCAATGGCCTGCCCCAATCATGAGGTAGAGGTCAGCGTCCCGAATAAACTCTCCACAAAGATTTACCTTCTGCAACCGTCACGAGATTCTTATACAGTATTTTGAAAGAGCCCCTCGAGTATTTTCATAGTACCCTGTATTCACAGCTCTTCTAATAAAACAAATTGACATATTGGTCTTTTTGCTGCTGTTACTTACAAGTAGCTGGGTTTAAAAGATCGTTTTTATTGATTGTATCACTAGTTTGAATAAATCTCCAAAACCTAAAGTTCATTAGGGTTGGGGGAGTGTCTACTTTGGCCTGATGGTGGCGTGGTAGAGGAAACATCGAGGGTTCACTAAAACCTTTATGGGGACGTGAATATCAATATCTTCAATATGTTGCTTTGTTGGAAAGACGACTTCCAAACCCTGCGCTCTGCTGCTAATGAGGTCGTTAAAGTAGTAGAACCCAATATATCTACAAGTAAAATAGTATATGCAGGATTTTGTGCAGACTGGATGATTTCCAACTATATATATATATAGATAGAGAAAATACTTTTCAGTATCCATCACCCACCACCTTAGAATTAAGAATATTGTATGAATATTGGTAGTATCCATCCTTTCTTTTAAAGCTGATGTTAGAAGTAAAGCTGAATATAAAATACCTGCGACGCCAAAATTAAAACCACTGAAAGTAACTGACTTGACTACACATCTAAAAAGGTATTTTTCATAAGTATTAAAACCAGATTCATGATATCAGCTAAAAGCAGCATTGATTTGCGGTGGTTTGAAGAACAAAGCCGTCACGTTGGTCGTAACCTGCCTTGCTGCATGCCAGGACATTTCTAAATAAAGACGCACTGCTGTGTGCTGACCGTGTTCCTCGCCCTCCGCTTAACGAAAACGTATACAATGGTTAAAGCAAGAGGGTGAATCAATACTAAAACCGATGAATTTGAACAAAACTGTAAATATTAAAACATAACGAATAAAACCAAACCAAATAAACAATTAAAAGAAACTCTATGCATGTTTTCAATTGAAGTATATTGCAGTTGTGCCGTAGAGATTTTAAGTGGAACGTTTGAATATTGTGTCTCGTTGCCAATGCCAGTGTGTTTCTAGTGTTAACTTAACACGAGGCAAACATGTGGGACAATTGTGTTACTCCTGTTAGTTTTGGTTTGTTAAACTCAATATGCAACTTCTGCACAAGCATCATTTTGTAAAATCTACTTGAATCAATGTGGGAACAGATGAAAACATTTAAATGTATTCAACGTACTCAGTGAGTGGGGACAGTAGCTGCAACTTCATGATGCATCTTATTCTTCTAACGGGTGGAAAATGTGGATGAGTCGGACAAAATGTATGAAAAACTGTATTAACAACATATATAAAAGAATACAGAATAAAGCGGTTCCCTACCAGACCTACCGTACTCTCTACGCCCCCCAGCTAAGCTACGGACGCCTACAATGGGGGGGAAAAATAGAAAAAGGAAAAAAGAAAAACCAAAATAAAAATATGATAACTCAGTAAAAAAAAAAAAAGCAAGGCATAATAGAGAGGAGTCAAAGTAAAAAGACAGTAAGCCAGACCCATGCTGTGTACTTGTTGTGCGTCAGGGTGTGTAGACGACTCACTGCGGACATGCTACAAGTCAGTTTCATCTTTGGACGCCATCGTAAAGCTATGACCCCCATTTTTATGTCATTAAAATTACCATAAACATAAGCATCATAAACATTTTAATCCATTGTTTTATATCAATTTATGAAAAATACATAAGGCCAATAAAAGTTGTAAATGAAAAAGAAAATTCACAAGAAACACCACAATAAGCGGGAAAAACCAAAAATAAATCAAAAAAACAAAATATCACATGTCACATTTCATTCGTTGAACAAAGTAAGCGTACGCTAACAAATGCCGGCTAAACTGTGGTTCTCAAAAGAATGCGTTAGAACTTTTTGACAAAATCTGATTCACTGAACAATGCAGTCTGAGATCCCTGAAAATTGCAATGTGAGTGAAACCTTGAATTAAATGCAGGCAAATAGCACATGGGTAAGAAAAGGTAGTTCTACTGAAGCAGTGTTTACAGGTTCAGGATCAGATTCCATCCCAAAAACCTTTTTGTCACAGAGTGGGGGGAGGGAGGGGGGGGGGGGGGGGGGGGGGGGGGGGGGGGGGGGGGGGGGGGGCACAGTTGTTGCATCAGATCTCTGGATGACAAAATAAAAAAAATGTCGACAAAAACTCAGATTGGGAAGTTGACTACGTGCTGTTCAGAATTTCTCTCACAAACAATTATATATTTCATCGCACAAAAATATGGTTGCATTGTCAAAAAATATCTTTAAATTACACTTCGTCTGTTTCTTAAGTTTTTTTTTTTTTTTTAGGGTAATATCTTTCATTGATTTTAATATTTAGATCAATATCTGTAATCCTGCTACATTTCAACTTGTTTTGAGGGAAGAGTCATTATTTTCTTTGGGCTAAATGATGGAATGATGACGAAACATTGGGTTTAAATGTATTTATAGAATTGGGTGAGTTCCCTGGCATCAATCAGTCACTAGTTCCATTTGATAGAAATTCATTAGAATGTATTTGCACAGCATTTCCAATTATATTGTCTGTACAAGTCCTTAACTATTTTCTTTTTAAATGTGTGATGCACTTATGATTGTTCATTTCTTCTGTGTATAATGTTTTACGAAGCACACGTATGCTACAACATGGCAGAAATCTCAGGAATCTCACCAACAACCCCTCGGACGCTCGTGCACCTCTAAGCTAAGATGAGAGCAGTGGGAATGACACGGCCGCTTTGCAGGAAAACACTGAAACAACCGTGAGTGTCGCCCGGGGCTCATGCAAAAAAAAATAAAATCCAAAAACAAAATGAAAGAGATATTTCATTTTTCTAAAAGAGCCGCTGATATTTTTCTGTCAACATCAAAAATCCATTCCTGGCATTGGTGACTTGCGTGAAGGCTTAACGTAAACACCTAATATCTATAACTGTAAATATTCAGATGACGTAAAAATACAACAAATAACATACGACTTGCATAGAATGAATGAATGTAGATTTGAGACATCGTGATTGGCCGGTCCTCAGCACCTTTAAGTTACTTTGCATTCCCCAAACGATGGGAATAGATGTAAAGTAAGGAACGCCAGTGCATTCCCCTCTTAGTCATTCAAAAAGCAAAAATATGAAGACAAGCCTTTCCAAAGTTTTTTCTTTTTTTTTAATATATACTGTATATATATATATATGTATTTATATATTAAAATGATTATAGGCTAAATGTTGTCACAGTCATATGCCTTTCACTGAAATTAGTCATGATTTATTCTAACCCGACCTTTGGCTGGTCTGCGATGGAAAAAACGCAAAATTCTTTTATTTGGGTTTATAACAATTATAAATAGGTTATAAGCTTTTTTTAAAAAATGCTTATTCTGTATTGCAAAGAGTGAAGAATGGCAACAATACAGTTGAGTTTATCCTTTGTACCTTTTTTACTCTTTGTACCAAAACATCAGAGTTATGGAGTTGCTGCTAAAATGAGCAGCAGCACATGCCTTGGTTCAGTGTTCCTCTGTGACACCAATATTAGATTATCAAGGCAAATGAAATCGTTAGCTCGGACTTTTAGCTCAGGTTGGATGAGATACTGGAACAGATGTGTGGAGTGGAGCTACTGCAAAAACCGAAAAAGGAAATATCTGCCTTTATTCTTTTTTTTTTATTTTGTGGCTTTAAATTTGATTTCTTACCTCTGGTACAACCTTTTTTTTATAAATATCATCTTTTCAAAAATGCCACTTTTTTCTGCAAGAACTGTCTTTTGGTCGTGCAAAAAGGAGGAAGTGGATCCACTCTCTCGTTATAAAGTGAAAGCTGTAGCCTCTCCTTTATCACAAGTCCTTTTTGCAAGGTTCACATTTCAGTCAGGGGTCTGATACATACAGGCTTTCCATGCTCCTGTGCTGCAGTGATCATCCGGAGATGAGTGCTGTCAAACTTGGGAGACGTTTGTTGTCGGCCTCAGTTCCACGGGCCTCCGGATTAACTTTGGTACGCCATGTTGGTACGATGGGACGAATGGATGAGTGGTTGAGGGAGATGCCAATGGCTAGTGAACGGCGATAGCTTTATGAGTAACAGACAAAATGAGCAATTGGCCAAATATAGCAGGTGATAGAGGGCTCCCCCCCCCCCGTACGGTTTAACAGCCATCACTAGTGAGGCGGTGTTAGTACATCCAGTGGTACTGCACTGCACCTCTGGGGACACGTTAGAGAGGTAGAGGCCCTCAGTGGCTCTGATTGTCTACTTATATGGACCAATGTTTCTCTGTCGTCTTCCTGCAGTGATGAACCAGCCGAGCATGAGAAATCTCATCTTTACCAGAGAAATGTGGCATTTTAAAAAAGGTGAATTTGGTAGAATTTAGTCCATATCTCAAGAGGACACTTAACCAAAACAGCAAGTTCAAATCAGTACTTGTTAAACCTCTAAAAACAAAGTCGGAGGCATTTGGTTATTATCTGATGACGAATTAGTCTCTAGGGGCATTTGATAATATTTTGGAGCTTGTAGTGTAGACGGCAGATATCTGGGTCAAGCCTCCATCTTCCGTTCACTGTTCATAATCCAACTAGCGATACATGTTTGTGTTTTAGGTCTAATCTCTATTAACATCTATGAATGCAGATAAATTAAAAACCAAAGTCTGCTCAAACTAGAAAATGGAAACCATGAAGCTTCCAGCCCCCAAAAATCTTGTGCCTCGCCGTTTATAGCGATTACTCATGGGATCGGTTGGACACTTTACATTCACAGCGCAGTCACCACTGCACGATAAAACAAAAGGCGAAACACCGGTATGAACTACCAACCTCCTTATGAGGCGCAACGGCGGCTGGATGGCGGAACGTGATGAAGAAAATGGCGGCAGACCTCAAAGACTTGGGGAAAAAAAGTGCTGCGTTTGGTTTAGAACCACAACTCCTGCTTTTACCCCTCTCAGCGCCGGCAACACAGTATGTCTACAACTGCAAACAGTACAAGTATTGAATATAAGTTTCTCTATATACAAAATGGTACATTTATATACATGTACAGGAGTTAGGAACACGAATGCAGTTTTGTGCAAGGATGAACTGAAGCCGATACATTCATACTTCGTGATCACTGTGAATCCCCTTCACTGTGTTTCTCTCCACATGTTGTTAGACTATGAAATCACTGTAAACTATTTTTCAGCCGGGGGGGCCACAGAGCCAGTCGACAACGCCTCGAGACAGTGTCATCCATCTAATATTCCAGAGAATTGGGCTTTTAAACGTTGTTATTAGGGCTCTTATAAGTTATTGTTAGCACTATCTAATATTTCTTAATTTCTTACAGTAACTTCCTTTTTTTTGTAAGCGAGACATTTTTTCAGAAAAAGCCCATTTTCAACTGGAACTGGCTGCAAAATGGATGAAGGCCATGGCAGAGGAACGCTTTGATTAGAACAACTAAAAAGTAAATTATATATCAATATATCCATAAATAAATTTGTTCATCTTTAAAGCACTCGTTTTAAAAAACTAGGGTTTTATAAAGTTATTCACAGTTTTTATTCAGTATTCTCAGGAGGTGCTTAAAAGAACGTTTCTACACGAAGAGAAACTGGAATGAACATGAGCTTGAGCTGTTCAAATTCATGTGCAGAAACAGGCCCACTTACTCCTCACCTGACACGTGGCTGATTCTAGATCATTCAACGACCCTCAGATCTCCAATCGTGTGTTTACTGTAATTGACGTTTCTCTGAAGGTCGGGTATTTAAGACGGTCGAGAGAAGATAATGCTGCACTCGTTGGCACTTGAGGATCTGAACATCAGCCACATTCTCTCTCACATTCTCATGCCACCTCATTCTGGTGTGAAGCATAATCATTCTCATTTATTCCATGGCTAAGCAAGACACTTGTTTTTAAAGATTGCTTGAACAACATTGTAA
Source organism: Hippoglossus hippoglossus (assembly GCF_009819705.1). Taxonomy (NCBI): domain Eukaryota; kingdom Metazoa; phylum Chordata; class Actinopteri; order Pleuronectiformes; family Pleuronectidae; genus Hippoglossus; species Hippoglossus hippoglossus. The sequence continues at coordinate 4,851,855 of NC_047174.1, forward strand.
CCTGTTCAAGAGATGACAGACTCTGTGTCTGCATAGAGTAAAGGGACATCTAACAACAGCACTTCCCTGCCTCTCGTGGTAAATGTCAGGTGTTTACCCTGGCTTCCTCGTCTCGTTTTACAGAATGCGTATGGGAATGGTTAGAATGACATAGACAGATATGACATGGGCCCACTGGTGTACTTTCTGCTCCATAGTTCTAGACTGGCGCTTCTGTGACCACCCGTGTGGGCACCTGAGTCTGGCTGCTTATGGGGCTTTTTTTTTATGATCTCCCAGGGGAAGTCCTCGATTGGAAGTGGGCTGGCAGGGCTGCCCGACCCCTCTGGCGTGCTTTCAGGGGTTCCCTCTATGATCTCAATCCGGGGTGGGTCCATGAAATCCATTATGCTGAACGGCGCAGGCTCTGGCTGGCACATCACCGACTTGTCCTGTTTATTATGTCGAATGGACCAACTGGAGCCTGCTTGAATTCCTATGGACACTCTGTCGTCTGTCTGTGTGGTGCTGTCGCTGCACGGCTCCCGGCACAAGGTCCACATATTGTAGCACTGAGTAAAGTTGAAGAAGTTGCTGTTGAAAGTTTTCAGTTCCCCACAGACGTCTCTACGCAGCTCTGCCAGCTCATAGCGCATTGCTGAGATTTCATCCTTCCACTGCAGGTTGAAGGCAGCGACCATGTTCGCAGACTCCTTAAAGGCCTGAAGGGCCTGAGGGACCGGTGTCTCAGAGGTGGATATCGGCGAGGCAGAGGGGATCCTGTATGAAGGCGGGGACGCCGGTGGGACGGAGATGGCTGTTATGGTGGAGCTAGTACTGTGCTGGCTGCGAGCAACAGCAGTCTCTCTCTCCAGCCTTTCCAGCTCCGCATAGGCAGAGGAGCTAGCACCGTCATCATCGTCTATCATGTCTTCATTTAGTAAAGAGGTCCCATCCACAATATCATATCCCTCTGGAAGAAAAATTTGAATATGCAAACAGAAGGACATTCAACGTGAAAGGAACAGCTGGAGTGTGATTTGATTTGGATTCTCAATCAGAAAGTCAACACATATCTATGGAAAACATACAGTATGTGAGTGGCATCATTTCCTGTTTGGTTCTAACCCACCACGGACTGGTGTGCAGTCCAAATGTGACTAATATGTAAAGAGTATTGTTGGTGGAATTGATAGGATGTGTTTTAAAGTTTCTAATCATGTGGTGTTCAAGTTTAACTATTAACAAAATGTCTTTGAGGGTCAGCTACTATCCTTCCTTCCTGAGTGAGTGGAGGAGTATACACCTGACTCTTGTCATGAAACTCACATACTGTAGACTTTTCACGATGTTTTTAACACTGCCTTCTCAGTCATCTCAAGGCTTCTTTCCATCTTTTCACTGCACAGCACAGCGAAGAGTGGAATTAAACACACGAAATGCATCAATCCTTATCAAATGATGAATCCCATTTTTTCCCCGAGAACCCTATTTCTCAAGACATATCAAAATGTTGACTGGAAAAAAATTTGTGCCATTTTGTGCAAAAGAAAAGATGTAAAGGGAGCAGAGGAATCACAACCCACTGGGCCAAGAAGCAGATATGAACCCTATTGAACATATCAGGTCCAAGGTGGCAGATTAGACCGTATGAAGAAAGTAACCTGGCGAGGGGAGGGCTCGCTCACCCCCCCCACTTCAGGGCTGCACCAGGAAGAGGCTGCAATCCCACAGTCAAACACAGCTGACAGACTCGATGCAAAACGGTTAGACTTTGCCACATGTGGCCTTTTTTTTTTTTTTTTAAAGATGTCAAATTTTCATGGAAAGAAAGAATAAAGTTTACACATGTACAGCAGACAGATGCTGCTCTCACACATGATTGGAGACAGTGGCAATGCGATAACATTCAGAGCTATTTTATGGTTTGGGATATGAAGACATTGTGACGGCTGCACACTAGAGGATTTGAACTGATTTTAAAGACCACAGACATAACGACTGATCACCTATGTTTAATCTTTTAATCGAGAGAACGCACAAACTTGACGATCGAGTCGAAACGAAGGGCGACAAACACGTTTGCAGAAACTTTGCGTTATCGAATTAGAATAAAAACAAACAGGGAGGCGGACTGCAGCTTGTTGCATTTGTTTGTGTAATGTTTTGCACAAACACGACAGGACACATTAAACAAGTACTTAAACTGTTCCACAAGTTTGTCCTCAAAACAAACAGAAATCTTGTAGGCAGCCGTGTTCTCGCCCTAATTGGCTATTGCATGTTTTTGCCCAATCGCTGTTCCTTTCTTACTAATTGAGTCTCGCTGATGTCAAACCAAAGTCCGGCCGATTATCCTCTAGTGTGCAGCAGGCACAAGTTTGAGAAGTACACCTCTCATACATATACACTTATAATGTGGTCTAAGAACACTTAAATAGAGACATGTTAAACAACTCACAAAAGCCAGTATCACATTCATCAATGTCATCAATATTAAGATGCGAAGGTTTTTCAGATCAAAATCAGTGTCTGAGGTTTTGTGAGTTGTTTGAAACCGTGTTTGCTACGAGGAAACATAACGGGATATTTTCTACCAGCTCTATTTTATAAACTCTAAGTGGCTATAGTTTTTTTACTGAGAAGGCAGTGCAAAAACACACATATACATAGATATATGTATGCGTGTCAACATTAAAATACCTGCAACAATCATCACTGATGCCTCCAGTTGTTCTTTCCCCCTGGTTATCCTTCAAGAGATGGATGGTCAAATGGAGAGGGGTTTGCTGCTCGGGATCCCTGCCCCACTCAAGGGCCCACTAGCCTCACACGGGGTTTGGTTCATAAGGCTTACAATTCAATTATAAACTAGTATTAAATACTACCTTAACAAACGTGATTCCAGGAATCAATACTTTATCAATTTTAAGGCAACTATTCCCTCAGAGGAGTGCAAACCAAATGAGAAATATTATTTACAGTATGTCTTAAACTAGGAGGTGACGGTGCTGCATGTAAACGAATCACCATCCACTGAACCCTTCCTCTGTTTTACTTTAACCTTATCTGACATGTTGTAGATAAAGCATCCTGCCAATCTTTGAAATACAACTTCACAACACACTCTACAGTCGTTTGGCCCTTTTAGAGCTGACAGATTTGGAGCAGAGACCTAAATGAATAGAGTTCAGCAAATAAGACGGTGGGATTGGAGAACACTTCTTTATCCTTCTGTCACAGCGAAGAAATCGCAGATGGAAAAACCCAATTGAAGATGAGAGGAATTCCCGAAAAAACAAAAAGTCCAGATTGAACAAGAAAACAAAGCCCACAGAATGAGTTAAAAGTGCAAATGTCTCCAATATTCAATTGACAGAAAAGTGTACAAAAACAATTCAAAATCCAGGTCATAGTATATAAAAATGCACGTAATTAAAGAAAAAAGTTTCAATAGGGTTCATAGCTTTACTCTTGCAGGCAAACACCAAATGCACTTAGTGAGGGAGTTACTGCAGAGACTGCTTGCACAAAGAACCTGAGACGTGTCATTTTAGGGATTTTATTGCACGTACTGTGTTGCACAAAACCTTGAAGTCCTTGCATGTCGCATTAAAAAAGTACCAGGTAGTTTAAATTGAGTCGTACACAAAATTCTCTGGTTTCAGAAAAACCATCTGTGAGTTCATGTGTAATTATTACTAACGAAGAAATATCCCAAACAAAATTAACTTCTATTTGAAACTTGCCGTTGAAGACCACAATGATTAGGAGAAAATAAGTTTTGTGATCATGTTTGAATGATGTTTGAATTGTTCCGGAAACCGCTGCTCACAAGGTTGAGTTTCATGCAACACAACACAACACTGCAAATAAATGAAGGCCAGGTCAAGTTGTGGGAGTAAACCATCAGTGGGCAGATCCTTTGTGCAACCAGTGTGTGTATGTGCACGTGTTCTAGTCTTTGGAGATTGTCAACTTACCTTAAATTGGTTTTTTTTTTATTTAACGAGGTCAATTGCGAGGTGGGTTGCAAAGCATATGCTTGTGTGTTGGTGGAACAGAGCAGGGGGGAGGACAGGCAGAAGGCTTGTCCAGCGTGTCCTCGCAACACAAATATGTCTAAAAACCTGCCGCTCCCCTACCCCCGGCCCGTTTTTGGATTTCACCCCTTCCTAAGACGCTTTCGCACAACACATATATAACACCACAGTTTAACATGCTCAGGGTAGGGCCTGTTCCTCTTAGGCATGCCATGTGTCGTGGCTGTGTTGTGACATTGTGTGCTGTGAGCGTGTGCTGCCATCTGAGTGTTTAGAATGCAACCCCTCCCGCCCGTAGCCCAGTCTGCAGCTTGGCAACACCACAAGTTACCGACCAGAAGCTTGGCTAATGGTGCATGAATCGTGCAAAGTAACATACAAGCAAATCCATCTGAACAATCAGGGGGGGGGGGGGGGGGGGTATGCAGAGGCAAAAACAAACACACGCACACCAGAGTTTCCAAAGAAAATGAACTGGGATCATTCAGCCCGGCATCTCTGAAGCTCAAGGGTTCCCCACTGTACATATGTAGGTATGTCAGGTCTGTGCGCATGTATAGGATGTATGAGGATATGTGGTCTAAGCCCTCTCTCAATTAGGGGGGGGATTTTTTTTTACCTGTTGTGGATCTGAGAGTTGAAGTGACAGTGGAGGATGTCATTGAAGGCAAGCAGTCGTCATCTTGGGAATAACCAGCCTGAATTGCACGGAGGTAACTGTGGCTTCGAGTGCGGAACGAACCAGGCAGGTCCAAGGCCTCCATGGCCTGGGATTCTACTTCACTAAAAACGGACTCGCAAACTGACTCAAACTGGCCATTGACCTCAGTCTCACTCACCTGAGAGACAAAAACAGGAATAGCAGTCCTTAATTTTTCCTCTTCCTTTCTCTTTCTCACTTTGATTCTTCCCCTTTGCACAGCAAATATGAAGGAGTGTTAGCATTAGGAAATGCCACTGTCACTTCCGACCTTAAACTGAATAAATGTCAAGATCAAATTAGAGAAAGGGCAGATGACAACATAAAAACAATCAGAAAAAAGTATTTAGTTTGTGTTTCAAAAGCATTTCATTTAACAAACTAGCAAAAACAGTTTCAGTTGTGTATTTTTTTAACTTTAGCAAGTAACAATATTGTAAATTCTAGCTGATACAAGATGAAAACATTTGTTGTTTGTGTATTATTCAAAAAGAACAATCTACTCTATGTAGTCTATGTAACAGTTAGTGAAAAATTAACAGGCGATTGCTTTAACACCCTGTCACAGTTACACAGTTATATAAACATCATCTTTTTCTTATTACTTCAGTGTTTAACTTTCTAAATTCTGTTGCAGAGAAGGGACGAGTCTCAATATTACTCAAGAACCTTTTCTATTATTACCATCGTTAAACATCAGAGTTATTAATGATACAATTAGTGTTAGCGTCGCTTCTGTTACTCATCCATACAGAGACTCATGTGCTGGTTGTGTCACAGATCTTCTTACTGTCGCAGCCACGTCTTTTGCCACCAGGGCGATCGATAACAGACCCGCGCAATTGATCCAACTGTATAGTTTCTTAGCAGGGTTTGGAAAAGGGGGGAGGGGGGGTGGGGGGGGGGAGATACCTAAAATGGTTGATGTGTGATGTGAGGTTAGACAATAATAAGTCTCTACTTTGAAACATTAGTTGTTGTCCGAGAAGATAAAGATAAAGATAAGCCACCTAGCCGGCACGTCACAACAACAAGACAGTGATAATTGGTTTCCAGCAATCCTCTGGGGCCGAATCAGGACACAGGCTCTCCAGATAAACATTTCCTTGTAGCCCTGAACACTAGAAATACAAACTGTGAACAACATTAGACTTTGTCTGGAGCTGATTCAGATGTGGGCTAAAGCAACAAATCTGTCCAAAACAGCACAAATCGGTTATTTCCTTTGACTTCAGTTGAGTTCAGGAAAGGGCTACGACTACTCAACAATCAGCTGTGGACCTGCAATATGGACGCCTGGGGATGTTTTACTGTTTTACTGGGATGCCCTCAACGCAAAGCTTCTGTCCACTAAACAAGGAAACGTTTGCTCTCCGTCTCGTCGCGTGTCGCGGTGCCATGCGTGTGTTTGGGACTCACCTGGCTGACGCAGCTAGCCTGACTGAGGGTGCTGACTGCGCGCATGTAGCTCTGGTTGCGAGATCGGAAGGGCGGGGGATGGAAGGAGGTGGCAGGGTCCAGCGTGACACTAGGGTGGGGCCGCATTTCTCTTGTGGTTTGCAAGTGGTAGCCCTGGCTGAACAAGAGCAAGGGGGGGGAAAGAGGGTTGCACAATTAATAAGCCAAATAGAAAACTGTATACAAAAAAATGTAGTGGTTAGAACATATTGTTGTGTATGGTGTGTCGTCTTTTTTGTAGAATTCATGATTGGGTTTTTTCCAAAGTGATTCTGAGCATTTGAATGACTCATCTCCTTGTGGTATTATCCGAACCACTGGGATCAACACTGCACTATTTTTAATGACTACAGTTGTTACAGCTTCTAGTCTCGCTCCGAGTTTCCTCTGAGAAAACAGCAACTCTCATCCCAGAACTACATCAGTGCGCGTGTGAGAAACAATGAGACGCTTGCAGCTGCAATAATAAGACATTATCACAGTCTTTGCCAGAGGCTAAAAAAAACAAGGGGGTTGAATTGTTTGTGGACAAAAAAGCAGAAGTGATCAGACCCCCGCTGAGACCACGGGAACCAAAATAGCACCGAGCGCTGAGTGGCAGAGGGGATGACGGCTGCATGACGCCTCCCCAGGTTCACAGAATTTGGTTTTAGCTGAAAGCCACACTGCCTGGAAATAAACCAGCACCAGGGAGCAGGTTTCATAAGGGGACGATTAAGAAATGATTAGGTAAAGATGGAGAACTCCATGACTTCCAATTTGCTTTTGAAGGATCCTTTGAATCTACAATTTGCTGGCCACCTACTTCTTTTTTTATATTATTTCACCTTGACCACTGCTGAGACCTTTCGCAGCAAATGAACTGTATATTTAAACGTATTATTAGTAATCGGAGTAAATATACAATTAATTAAAAGTTGCAGCACTTCCACCATAATTAATTCCCCTTTAGACCGAGCCCATTTAAACCTGCTCTCTTGAGTCTTACATTGTATAAATGTGACAGTTTTGCCACAGACTTGTCAACAACACTGTGATGGAAACGAAGCACATCACCCGTGTAAGACGTTGAGCAAATATTGAACCAGCAGACAGAAAAAAAAAAGGTCACAAACAAAAAACCCATTTCGTGCTGAAACGCTCAGCAGAGCATCGCTTTGACTGATCTCATGAAACGGTCACGGATCAAACAGTTAGCCAACAGTGCTCAGGAGCAGGTTAGTAATGTTGGTATTGAGAAAAACGAGTGGGAGCAGCCTGACGCAAAATATCTGCTAGATGTAGTTCTCCAGGTATTTGTAAAAATACATTCCTCCATTTAGTTGCAGAGCAGTTTCATTTGGAGTCACCAAAGAATGTTGAACCTATTCAAAATCTCTCATGGACGGCAGCTGAGTTCAAAATCTGTATTTCTGTGACAGCACGTAGACAAAGCAGTGAGTCAGTGTTAAATGGAAACAATAAGGCTGAGGCTCTGAATTGATTTATTACTATTTATTGAAAGCAAGGTTTTAGAATTTGTAAAAAAAACACTTTGCATGTACCCCCCCCCCCCACACCTAAAACACTGAATAAATCTTTCCCAGAAACACTTACAGTAGCGTGTCGTCAGTTGATAAAGTGCAGTGAAGCTGTTGCAAATTTGCATTCCAGTCATTCCCCATAAGTTATTGCTTATTTCTTAAAATAACAGTGTGTAGTAGTTTGAGTCCAGTGCTGAATAAAGGTCTTTCTACTGTAAAGACTTTCATTGGTCACTGAAATTAAGCTGCTGATCAAAGTTATTGGCGTGGCCCTGGCGATGTGACTCACAGTACTGAAGCTTGAGAAAGCAAACCACTCAGCCAACAACATACCTGACATCCCTGCCATCATATTTGAGTGTATGAGTGTGTGTGTGTGTGTGTTTGTGTGCCTCGGTAATTGTGCGAACCCTGAAGTGAACCCGTACTGACCCCGTTGTACAGTCTATGTCCCATTTACAAGTATTTTTGTCGGTTCCAGACACCAAAATCTACCTCCTGTCCTCAGCATGGAGAAGATGCACACCGCAATAAAAATTTAAGCATGTAGTAATTAACATTTTTATTGGTCCTAAACCCTCCATCAATTCCTGAGCTATTCCTATTAATAATAAAGATCGAGGTTGACTTCACACATAGATTTGGCGTGGACGTATCGAGCTCGGCAGCCAGGCCTACCTGTGGGAGTCAAAATGGGCTCTCTGCATGGCTGATTTGAGGACTAGAGCGTCAGGCCGCACGGCCTTCTGGGGGGAGGTCTTCGGGCTGGTGTCAGAGTCGCCACTTTCATCATCCACCTCTCCCATAGCTTTGACGTAGCTACTGCTGCGCATCCGCCGACACGGGATCTCCTCGTCTTTGTCACCGGGGTATCCGCTCCACTCATCCTGGGGCACCTGTTGGGAGATAACACACTGCATTCAATACTACATACACAACCGTTACTGAACCTATTCCAAGGTCAAAGGTCCTGGATCATCGGTGATAACATTTAATCAACTTGAAGTCAAAATATTTAAATTATATTTGACCTTGTTTGTATTGTTTGCCTGCTTTCAGTTGCTTGAGTGTAGATATAAGAGGGTTTATTTCCACCCACATGGAGACACTGATCCAAATGTTCATTGGTCAAGCTGCTGCAGTCTGATATATGGTTGTCAAGGATTTCGCATTTGTTTGATTTATTTGTGGCAGACAAACACAAGATTAACATTGACTGCCACGTAGAGTACTCATTTTAAATTATTTTTGTTTACTATGTCAAATGGGTAAAATCTTCTTTTATCGTATAGCTGCACAGAACATTGATTTACTCCTTCTCTACCCCCCCCCCCCCCCCCCCCCCCCCCCCCCCACACACACACACACACACGCACACGCACGCACACACACACAGACAGACAGACACACAGACAAACACCTCGAAAATTGACCTATCTGTCATAGTCGGACCGGCCATCGAGAGCTCCGTGCACCACATCGGTGGACCATCAAAAGAATCCATAAAGTTTTAACCATTCATATCGTTCGGGGTATGCTTGAGTATACTGCATGCATGTATATTCTCATTGGCCAATCACGATATGTAATTCATCCTCACTGATCCGATTCAGTTCCAGAATAGCTTTATTTCACCAAGTGTGTCAAACACAGACTATTTACATATATACAGTCAAGAGAAATAAGATGTTATATTGAGGGAAAGATAAAATAAGAATACAATGAATAGAATAAAGCTCAAAGCAAAGAGTGTTGAATGTGTGAATCTGTCCCAATGAGCAGAGTCTGAGAGAATCTATTATTTACGGGATGCAGATTTTTATATGGAGTTGAGCAAAGATGCACTTGGTGCATGAAAGTTTGGCCACAGGAAGAGAGCTGGGTGATATTTTGTTTTAAGTGCTACAGCTCTGGGGAAAACCTCTGTTGACATGTCTAGTCGTGCATAGATAACTGGGACACTTTCTCCTGCTGGAGCTCTGGTAATACGGTGTCCACGGCTAGTGCACAGGTCCCTGAGCTGTCTAAACGCTGTTCTGTGATGTGCACGGCCAAGTTCACAACAGCGTCGTCAGTAGGACACGTACTATTTGTCTTTTTGGGGACCAGTCATTGTGATCAGAGGCATGAATAGGGCCATAATGTCCTTAGTGCATTTAAATACAAATGATTCCACTTGTTTTTAGGGTTTATTTTCCTCACCTGGAAGTTGATAATCTCCTCGAGGCTTTTCTGAGCTGAAGTTGGGTCATCAGCAGCAATTTGGTTTTTCTGCCTCTTTGAGTGCGTTCTCTGAACCAAGTTAATTCTTCTTTCCAGACTTTACTTTGTGTCTTTGTCCAAATGTGTGACCACACTCCTGACACCTGCCTCGTTTTCTGTCTGAGTTCAGCTGAAAATTACGGTTTTACTGGACTTTCCAATGCCGTGTCACACACTTTATAAATATCAGGTTATAACGCTCTAAGATATTGCTTGTTTACTCGAGCCAGTATCTGTGGTGACTTGTTAAATGGTGATGGAGTACAGATGTAACAGGGCCGTTCTGCTCGAAGACAAAATATCAGGCTTGTACAGTGCACACAAGAGATAGTATTTGCAAGTACAATGGGGCCCAATTAGCCAAACGAGTTTGGGAAATGTATCAGACAAGTAGTGGGATAAGCTCTGGCTGGGTTTTCACTAAACAGAAAATTAAGCTGATTCACTTCCCTGGTTTCAAGCTCCCCCTCTTATTTCATTCATCTCAGAGCCCCGGTTTCTCAAATTAAACAAGCTCAGTGCTTAACCTCGCACCACCCGTGAGAATCAGATCCAGAGGTTTTCTCTAGTCAAAATAAATAAAGTTATTGTTCCAGAAAGTGTACGTTAAACTTATTTTTTGTCGTCCATCTTTATAAACACACCATGGGTGAAACACACAACAATTTTTTTTCTTAAAGTAGAAACAAAATTGAAATATTTACACAAGTTGATTTAAATGAATCACACTGTAATCATTTAAATCTGATGTTTTAGTATTTTAAACATTTTAGAAGCTGTTGCACTTTGCTCTTGTATTTCTACCCAGTGCAGAACATTAAGCATTTTATTAGAGCCAGAATTCTGTATTTGTAATGTGTTATATTTAGTTGGCATAGCAAAAAAAAATAAAATAAAAAAGCCAGAGATAAAACAACTATGAAACAGTTTAGGTGTCATGTCTGAAATACTGTGAACTATAAGATGTGTTTTCTTTTGTCCCTTGAGACTTGCACTTTGGGGTCACTTGCTAGTTATTCATTGCCCAATTAAATACTTCTGAGTATTCTCTGGCTCTTATGCAGAAGGAAGTCAGGCAGATCAAAACCTTTTTAAAGTGTAAAGAACACTTTTTTGTCAGCCGGGTTTTTCTCTGTAAACTCCCCTCCTGCTCTGAGAGAATCAGGCGTTAAGCTTCCGACAGCAGCAGCAGCAGCAGTTTGTCTGGAATAAACAGAAAAACAGGGTAACCACTGTTTATTAACCTGAAGCTGGTGGGAAGTGTGTGGGGGCCCGTGAGTGAAGGCTGTTTCCTGTGTGTAATCTTTTGACAAAGTGGGTGGTGATAACACAGAGCCCTGCATCCTGTGAGGAAATCGGTCGTGTACAAAGGATTAAATATATACAGAGAGAGAAACTGATATTGCTCTGGGTTATAAGCGGAACCGTGCATATGGAGTATAAGTGTGGTTTCATTTTCAAGGGTTGCTTCCTAATATTCAGATTTCTTTGGACAGATTTCTTTCCCTGTGTCGGAGCGATTCAGAGGTTTTCATGAAGAGAAAAACTCGGATTTTTCTACGCAAGTCATATAACTTTTGTTCCTGTTTGACCAAAAGCTGTGTGTTAGTACGTCTGCAGGATTTCAGCATTTCAACTAAGATAAAACCAAAAAATATCCACAATCCACCCTTCCACTTATCAATGAGTCCATTTCAGTGGTTTGGGAGTAAATTGATTTAGGGTAGGATTTATCAGCACATTTTTAGACTAAACTCAAAGGCTACTTCACATCTGTAGGATCATCAAACCAGTTGAATGAGAACGGTTAGACGATGTTTGAGGATAGCACTTAGGTGAGAGCATTTTTATAAAACTGTTAATTCAATTTCCCTGCACTTCTGGCAGTGATATATTTTTTTTACGCTTGCACAGCAAAGGTTGCCAGTCATATCACTGAGGCTCAGGCCTTTTTAAATCAGCACTCCGTTATGAATGGCACAGTGTCACAGCTAATACAAAAAACATATGAGCTCTTAAATTAGCTATGACTGAAATAAGGACTATTATTTCAGATGTATTGTAGCTTAAAATTTGGTTTGATCAAAACCTACAGAAATAATCCACAAAGTAAAGAGGGGTTGAAAAGTCACAGTCCACTGTGTAATCAATGACTGTTCTTAGTGTAACAGCATCAGGGTGACGTGAACATGAGCGAGTAATTGTACACACAGTGCTCACGTACAAATACCAGTAGGATTTAATTAGATTTTCACGTGATAGAAATCAGGGCAGAGTACTTCCAGCAAGTACCCTCGATCTTTCTGGTCGTCATATTGGACACGCTGCAGGTTTAAGCTCACCTGTTTTTTTTAACTGTGATTAAACTGACTAATATTGACAAGTCCGGTTATTCACAGGCTCCCAAACACGCAGTGCTTTCCTTCTCCTGAAGAGGAACGATTTTCAGTGGCAATGTGTCACACGCTACACGGTCTGGCAGCGTATTGATCAGGTGTATAGTAAGTACAACACCGTGTCAGTGTGCAGCTCAGCAGTAGCAGTGGTCCCAGCGGACTGGGGGCAGCCTTAGCTCTTGAAACAGCAGCCTCGGGCGCAGGGCTGTCCGTAATGCTCTGCCAGTTACTCACTTTATCCAATCATATACTGTAGCTCGGCTGCTTTCTGCCACAATCGCTGAACGGCTTTTACAGATACCGGCTTTAGAGTGGCTGATATATACCTCCTTTTTTTGCCTTAAGGTAAAGTAACGCTTTCTCTACCACAAACAAATCACTTTCCTTATCCTCTCTATTGCCGCAGCACCTCTTGGTTTCAGCTAGAGATGTTCCAATACCTTTTCATCTTCACAATATTGAATCCGATACCGATAAGTATCTGTGATTCCCTGTTTTAACTTGGTAAAAATAATATACTTAGAGATAAGCAGATTCACATACTCGCTGATGTCCGACTCTGTATTTTTTTGAAGTATCGGAGTCTCTTCCGATGCTGTAATTGGAACATTCTTAGTTTTAGCTCCTGTCTCTTTAAGGCCCCCTCTTGAAAAAGCCCAGTCTGCTCTGATTGGCCCGCTGGCCCACTCTCTGTTGTGATTGGTCAACCACTTCCAACATATATAGGAAATGTTTGTCTCTGCCCTCACTTTATCTTTGTAAGTGGTCCAATCAAACTAGCTGCTAGGTGAGCATGATGAAAATGTGGGTCATTGTGATGTCACAATGGTGCAGACGATTGACAGGGCCTCTCAGGAGCGTCAGTGTTTTCTGTGGGGGGGGGGGGCTCCACTTACTTGACTTTGTGCTTTTTAACTTTGCTGACCTTTTACATACACACACACACAAACATGTAACACACTCGAGGAAAGAACAAGTATCATATGTCTCCTTTAACGCCCATTATCCTCTTCGACCTGACAGCCCACTTCAGCAGGGACCTGACAGCCTGAGGCACCTACAAGAAAACAGTGAGCATGTAGAGGAAGATTTGCAGCCACTGCTTTCCCCCGTCATTAATTGAATGCGTTCTACGAGCAAGTTCTCCCCAAATGTTTTTGTAGTGGAGTTGAAAAGGTTTTTCTGAAGCGTTCGGACCATATGCTTCTCTCCTTTGAATCTAAAAACCAATGAACTTTTGTGCAGGATACACTTTTTCATCATGCAACAGCAAAGAAGGAAAATAAATGATCCTCTTTCCAAACGTTGTGGTATGTAGCTTCCTCTATGAGTCATCTGCTTAAAAAAAAGAAAGATAAGGGAGTAGTTTCCAACGCTGCCCTACTTGGGAAGGTAACATGGAAATTAGCTGGCTCGCTTATATCCCACAAAGTTGAATCAGTAAAACTATCATGCATGTTAATCTTCCAGTTTATTTTCTTCCACATCAGCAGAATAACAATTATCTGGGAACAAGTTAATCAGGTTTAAGTACAGCAATAAAGTTTAAGAAGCATTTTCCTCCTAACGCACGAGCGTGGGATCGTCTGGGGGCTGTGGTTTAACAAGGCAGCCATCACTCACGGAGGCGTCGCGCTAGCTCATTAGCATTACCTCATTTCTGCGCTCATTTGATGCGACACCTGAAAGAGCATGTTCAGCTGTGCCTCTGAGGCAGCCAGACAGACGAGCCGCTTTCCACCATCATTAGTTACGAACAAACACTGCGAACGCCGTGCACAAAAATAACCCCGGGACAAAGCATCCCCGCGCTGCAGATTGCAGACGGTGATTTTGTGTGAGAGCGCGGTAGCAGACGTTCGAGCACAGAAATTGCTGACCTGTAAAAACCGGTAGGACAATTTGTAGTGAATTAGTCGTGTAATTTCTCTCCCCCCCCATACTTCCGCACAGTTGTTAAACGTTGAAGTGGTTGAATGTGTGACACTGAATGTACTGAAATCTGAAGCAGGAGTTTTAAAAACTGATATCCTCTACAATCTTAAACACGCCAACACTTCAAGATTAGAAAATAATGGCACATCACACACTACAGGATATTAATTTTATTACTTAATATCAGATTTACCCTTCAATTCTCTGTAGGGGGCTGAATCAGGATTATACCGACCCAAGATTCCTGTACTGTGACCCCAGTTTAAGTCTCCTACTATGTACAGTAACCAGAATAAACAGGTGTGTACAAATCAGCAGGATGTTAAGCCCCGTTTGACAGGATCGCAGACTATAACCCAAATATGTCTCCATAATTTTATACGGAGCGTGTACTTCTACGTACAGTAAATTCTCTGTTGGTGGATTTGGGCGTAGAGTACCACACTGTGAGTGCAGCGCGCCCTGAGAGACATAATTTGTTGTAATGGTCGCTGTATATCATCGGGAGGACACAAGCTCAATCTTTAGGGTCATTACAGTGGATGGAGACATCACGGGGGAGACAAAGTTCTTCCCAAGATAATCTTTTCAAATTCCCTGCTATCGCCTGAGAGATTTTTTTTTATTATTACACTTAAGGCAAAGCACCACACTGGCTCCATTTCAAACAAGGACAGGCGCAGAGATATGATTGATTGAAGCTATGTGGTTTATGGAATATTGGAGAAACAGTTTGGCTTCACTCCACAGTCAAGACTGTAGCTCACCTTCACAACATGCTTCAGGATCTTGGGACTACGCCAAACAATTAGTTATTTAGACTTTATTTACTCAGTCCTGTTAAACCCATGTATTCCTCTTACACAGGGGACCTGGCCAAGTTAGTGATGGATGATATATTACCTGTATAAAATTCAGTTAAAGGAAAATTTAATAAAAGTGAATGATAGCAGACATGCAGATATGATTAATTTACTCAGTCGTAGATATAATGTAAATGATCAGTTATCAGAAACAATAGTTCAGTTAGTAATTTGTAAAATCTCTATGCAATAATATATTATTGGAAATGCACAATATGCCTGAATTGAGTTTACAACTGAAGCTTTTCAGCTGCTTTATTCCAGCATTTCTTATCCTTCATTCGAATTCCTCTACTACTGCAGCCCCCAAAACACATGAACGTGCACTGCCTGACAACTGGTAGAAGACGACTTTTCCATGACTTGCTCGCCAACTTCCAACCACCGTCTCTCTGCCTCGGCGGTGTATGTCTCCCAGCGTGACTCCAGTCATGTGCAGTGAGAGCAGGAGCAAGGTGCGAGCAGACAGGCAGGTTGGTAAAGGACCAAATAATAACATTTTGATATGACTGGTTGTGTTTACTACGATCCAGCGAGGGGCCACAGACACCTGCAACAACTTTATTTACTGATGGTTGATCAGGTCGTGAAGAGGATATAAACTTATCAACCCTACTGTTAAGATTTACCTTATCATGTTTAGCAGTCACTACACTACACTCCCTCTAGACTTGACACTTGCTAGAACAAGGTCAAGTCAACAGCTTGTCCAAGACAGACCTGTCCTCGTCACCAGTGAACACAGACCTGACACATCAAGCAGAGAAAATCCGATAACCACACTGAGCATTGACCGCAGTGTCCGTGTACAGATCTCCCTTCGCTTATTCCACTGAATGAAGCCCTCAGTGAGGACAGGCTGACTGTGTTCATGTGGCAGCTGTAGGGCAGGCGGAGGCTTGTCGAATGTCAGCGAAAGAGTTTCCGTATTGACAGGGTCTGTCTGTCCCCACGGCTTACAAACAACCACAGTGTGTGTGTGTGTAGCTGTGTGTAGCTGTGTGTAGCTGTGCACTCCACATAGCATCAAAGTGCGTTCACTGGGCAAAGACTCAGCCTCTTCTCCCTCTCCAAGCATGGACGGGAATGCATCCAGAGCCCAAGACAACTATTTATGGGTTTGAGTAAGTGTGGCACCATTTAAATCCACTGTCATTACTAAACAAATAAAAAAACAGGGCAGAGACTAAGAATTGATGACGTTGCACGCATAAAACTTAGAGCACAATCTAAACAGGGCATAGCGGGGGGGATGCAGTGTTAGTAGAAGGCATTCATCTTCTTCAGGCAGGCAGTTGGGGCAACTTTAATAATGACCAATTCCTGCATCTCTTCCATTCCCATTACAAGCAGGAGACCTTTTCAAAATAAGCTGAGACAGTTCTCCTTAGAAGAAAAGTGTTATGTATGTTAGTAAGGGCTCATGATACCTCTTTTTAAATCTATTCACAGTTCACCAGTCACTAAAATCCCTGCCTCCATGGGGACGCCAGCCAGTGGCAGGAGGCATTAAGTCGTCGGGTTGTCCGCCAGACTCAAGGATGAGCATATCGCATTTTGGTGGTCAAAGGTCAAAGATCAAGGTCACAACGACCTCACGAAACCCTTTTTTTGCCTCTTAAACATATAATCCTAAAAATGCCTTGAGAGAATCCTTTCACTTTCACATTGCTGCCGACTGAAGCTTAGAATATCCATGGGGTCATTCTCACTGAAGCCTTTACACCACCATGTTATTCAGGTGTTCGGGACAGCCCTACAATATTTACATTATTCTAATGCTGAACCATGTGAGTCTCTTTGGAAAGCCATGCTAATTATTTAAAATTACAAAACACTCGTCTTATACCATGTTTCTAAAAGTGTTACTAGTGGCTATATTAGTCCCTTAACGTTATGGCAGAGGCCTAAAAACTGTATAAAATGATTTAATTATGTTTTAGTGCCTGCAGCAGTTCTGACTCATCAGTAAACATTTTTTGCCCAAAACCAATCTGTTTTTCTACATTGCATTCGAGCTGCAGGTAACCCTTTATCCTCAGTGTCTTCCACCCTGACATCAATTCACTCAGTTGATCTCTGCACCTTAATAGACAATGGCCCCCTGAGGTGACTACACAAAAGGTAATCCTGGATAAATACATTGGCTTCTCACACTCACGGACACTCACGTAATTGCCCTCAAGAGAGTAACAGAAAGAAAAGTGCAATTCAAAAGGCTTCCCCCAGCAGGATATCCAATCAATACATCGATCACTCCATCTTATTCAGAATGACCCTCCAGGGGGAGGGAGGGAATATTGATCTCAATTATTGTTTGTCATATTTTCAGATAGGTGATGCTCAGGATTTCTGCCCTTTTCAATCCAGCACAAAAAAATCAGCCTTGAAATCCTGTTCCACACTTTCTTAAGAATTATTCAGCAGAGGTAAGGGTCTTCTTAAAGGGAGACGCTTTGAAGGAGGCGACATGTTTTTCATCTTTAAAGAAAACAGCAGCTCCATTCATATATGTTAAATTTGCATTGACAGTTAAAAAAAAAACTTAAACTTTAAATAAACACTTTAATTCACTGATGTCCCTAATAATAGCAAATACGATTGACAGATTGATTAGAAACAAACTATATATATTAAATTAAGTAAACGACCACCCACCTGCAGGTAGTGACATGTCCGTGAAGGCTTGAGGTCCAGATGCATTATGGGTTTCTCTAGATTGAGCGATGACTTCCTGTAGGCCTCCTTAGCCTGGCTGACTGTCAGTGTCGACCAGGAGCTCCTCTTCATGAATTTCCCCTCAGGCGCCATGGCCATGCTCTCACAGGCCGAGCACTTGACATCATTGTTACTCTTAGAGGTCTTTAGAGACAGGTCTCCAAAGTGGTGGCTGTGCATGGAATCCGGGTAGCAGTGGCTGACATGTTCCCCGTGGTGCCGCGACATGACACTGGGCGTGCGGTAGGTGCTGTCACTATCCAGATTGTCGTCGGAGCTCCACCAGCCACCAGAGCGGTGCTTGCGTTCTTTGCTCTTGCTCCTCTTGCTACCGTGTTTGGTGGAGTGGTGGCCGTGATGGTGATAACCTCCCGCTCCTCCTCCACCTCCTACAATATCACCTTTTGTGCCGTTCATCTTGGACGAGCCCTCCAGGGAGTGAGACTTTGTGAAGAGCTTCTGGACAGAATGAACAAGGTGTCGGATGCGGCCAGGACTCTCACTGCGTTGCTCGGTGGTGGTGGAGGTGCGCTGGTACTGTAATGTGTGGAAGCCGTCACGGTGTAGTGGCATTTGTTTTTCAAACTGGTCTAGAAGGTTAGCAGGAAGGCGGTTGCTCTTGTTGCCGGCGTGGTGGGCGGAGGCAGCCGCCGCGGCTGCAGCGGCAGCGACAGCTGGGGAGGTGGCAGAGGCTGTGATGGCAGCGCAGTCGTCCCGTGTGGCTGAGTCGTAATATTGTGAGCTGTAGTGCATTCTGGGGAAGGTGCTGCTGGAGATGTGGTCAGACACAGCAGCTGGAGGCATCATAACCGGCGCCATGATCATGCAGTCAGAGTGGATGGAGCTGCGCGGTGAGTAGCGGTGGTGGAAGTCCATGGGGCAGCTCTCTGTGGGGCTGAGAAGGTAGGACGAGTGGCGGGCGTCAGCGCCATGGTGAGC
The DNA here is from genome assembly GCF_009819705.1 of Hippoglossus hippoglossus. NCBI lineage: Eukaryota > Metazoa > Chordata > Actinopteri > Pleuronectiformes > Pleuronectidae > Hippoglossus > Hippoglossus hippoglossus. Next base: position 4,870,671 of record NC_047174.1, read on the forward strand.
ATGGAGGTCATGGATGTGGGGGTCGTAGTCCAAGCCATGGGGTAAAGGGATCTGGTGCTGGGAACGGCTGCCCGATAAGCCCTTCATGTTCCTGGCCGGAGGGAGGCGTCTGCCTTCATTGAACTTTTGAGACGGGGACCAAGGCGAAAACTTCTGGTCTGTTACAGAGAAAGGGAAAGACAGAAGAAAATAAAGACATAAGAAAAGATGCATTAAGTCAGACAGATATTGGCTCCGAACAACCATGAAGAGTAATTCTGTTCATAGCCCAAAGGCCCGTAATTTAAAATTGCTCTTGTGGTTCTCCTTAAAAGTAACAACATGATAGATAAATACTCGAGTGGGATTCTCTTTGCATTCCTCCATTCATTCCTTTCTCACGAAAATCACTTAATCTCGATGATACTAACAGTTTTTGTGTGTGTTCAAGTTAGTGTATATTAATATTATCATCCTTCTATCTACAGCACAGTATAGTGAAGTGTACAGAACAACAAGGGACCTGTAATGTGAGTGAATAGTCAGGAGACCTAGTTGATAATTGGCCAACACACAAAGTTGTTATACTCAATATTTTTATTATAGTAGGAAGTCACAGATGTACACAGCTCTGACATATCGTTAAAATCAGTTTCCAAATTTAAAGTTGCGGTTGGCTGATTTCTCAATAAATATTTCTCTTTGACGTCAGATCGAAATAATTTCTCTTCTACAACGAAAGGGTTTGTATTTGGATTTCATGAGACACTATTTACCAAATCTCTTCTGAAAAGTCGTTCCACTTCAGCCCCCAAAGAAGCTCGGAGGTTTTTTACTGATTATCTCCTTCAAGCAACGATGACTTGAATAGTCTGTCAGAGTAATATCTTTTCGCACACATCAGCCATTCATTGTTTTCCGTAAGTGTGGATGTCAGCATTTCACAAGGAGAAAAATACAGAAGGTGAAAATATTCGATAGAGTCACTGATAAGACTGTTATTAAGGAAGTGAAACAGGAATTTGCAAAAATCTAAATGCTCCTACCGATACCTTTAATAATCATTACAGAACATTGTATCACCAGAAACCAGCTGTGTTGGACTACAATCATCAGACTATCTCTTTAAAAGCAGAGCTCCACTTTGCTTTAATTCCTCCGATACATTCCTTCATTGGAAGACCATGCTCCTGAACACATCGCACAGTAATCGCGCGAGTGATTCCCTCAACAAATTGACTCTGTGATGAAAGAGTTGTTATATAAAAGTTCTGTGTCAAGCCCTGCGGTGCACCAGTTGTTATTAGCCGTGCACCTAATTATTCTACGCGGAGCTGCAGACATCACTGAGCGGGAATCACAAAGAGCGACACATTCTGCCCAACTGCAAAGAGATGAGACAGCGCGTCGTGTGTGTGAGTGATTAACCTCGTAAAAAAACCTTTTGCACTGCCAATCTCTGCAAGGTGTTTAATGGAGAATGCTGCTCAGGCTCCAAATACTGTGCTGAAACAACAAAGGCTTGTATAGTTCATTGTCACTGCCGGTAATAACCCATCTGTACTTTTCTGAAAAAGGAATAAGGAATAATAATCCAGTTTCTCTCTCAAGTTTCCGTTTTTAGATTCATTTAAGCTTTTGATTCTCACATCGGAAAGTCTGGACCAAGGTTCATGTCTTGTTATGCATTTTCATTTAGGGAGCATACTAATTGTATATGACTTGCGTATGTCCTATCGCCATCACCTACGTGAGCTGCATATACATCTACTTGATATTGATTGGTTGGTAGATGTGTGTGTGTCTGACGCTGCCGTGTCGTCAGTTCGACAGGTAGCAGTCTTTCCATTTACACATAGAAAATCAATAAACCACTTCATTTAGTCAATTTCTTTACCACTGTAATACCATTAAAGTATCACTACCGCCTTCAGGAGAGGTAGTTGAAACCAGTTGGAATGTGAGTGTCCTTGTTGTTCAACCATTATGTTGTCGGAGGCGACGACTGCAAGCAATGCGGCAGGCCTGGTAAACTATTTCAAAGTTTTATAGTTTAATGCCATCTTAACTTTCTGCAATCGATCTGAAACTATTCCCACTTTCACATTTTCACACTGCAAATAAACTGAACCATGTTTACATTATGTAAGAATTTACCTGAAAAGTAAAATTGACTTAGACACCAAGTGATTCCTTATCTAAATCCCAACGTGATTACTAATCCGATTAAGGCTAATCCATAATTTCCCAGTCCTGTTTATATTATACAATATTATTTTCCTTTTTCCTCCCTCTCTCTTCCTCTCACACACACACACACACACACACACACACACACACACACACCTTGATCATCATGTATGTCTTGCCCATCAAGACGCAAGACAACGTCGAAAACAGGCAGAACAACAAAATGCACCAAAATGAGCAGTGTTATTAAAAGAGTCTGGCAGCCGCGCTCAGCTCCGTGCACGACAATTACAGCCAACATTCGTATCAGTTTGTGATAAAAGCTTCGAGGTAAACAGAACGTCGGAGCGTCTATTTTCCCCCCCTCTAATTAATTTCTTGAAGTTCTCTTCGGCAGGAAACCCCGGCCTGGAATGGTGCACATCGTCTTACATAACGCGGAGGAACTGTGATCTCTCCTCGCACTATTTCAAAAAGAGCCAGAAATAAAATGCACAGTTGTCATGGCAACCGCTGCTGAAAAAAACCTTGGAACTGTAATGGGATTTTCAAGGTTGTTTGGGGTGGATCCTGATCTCACCAGCAGGGAAGAAGAGACACATACAGTATGTAATGTGTTACAGACACTTGAGCTTGACTTGCCATATGGTCTACTGTGTTTGATGCCCCGTTACCGATTGCACCACATTTTGTACACTTTAAATGAATGATGAATTTAAGCAGCAGCAGCAGCAGCTGGAGGACACACAATGAAACTCGACTTAAAACTGTGTCTTATTAAAATAAAAAATTAAAATAAAAATCTGAATTTAAATGTGTCTCACCCGGTGCCACAAAGTCCCTCCCTCGGAAATCAATACAGGTTGAGCAACAAAACACTTTTGAATCACTAACCTTTAAAATCCATCATCAGTGGGATGGTTTGTGCTGCAGGTTTTTTTTTACCAACAGACTTCTTACACCATCGCTGAGCAGATGTAATTATTGTTTTCATTTTACTAACGTCCTTGCCCTGCTTTTCAATTTTGTAGTAACAACAGTAGAAGACATTAAAACACAGTATTATTCATTAGGAGGTGTAATAACCCTTATTGTGATTCTTCTTCACTTTTAGCCTTTCACGTGTTTGTGATTTATCTTAGCAGAGGTTGTACATCTGGGGTTAAAATACCGTGTGTGACTATGGGAAGCAGTTGATGTAGTGTTGTAATCACTGTAATAATCTTTCGGTGGTCCTCTCTTTATCTCATTTCATCCATCACAGCTCTCTGTTGTCTCCCTAAGCCTGACTAGCTCTCAAATTTACCACACTGAAGTAGAGGACATCGACCAGTTGCTAAGGCAACTAAATGTGTCAAATTAGAGCCTACAACGGTAATGAAAGCACACAGAGACGGTATGTGTGTACATGCATGCCCGTGTTATGCTCCGTTATGTACAGTGTAATGTAATCCAATCATGTATTTTACAATATACACATTTATACACGGTTTGTCAGTATGTCAACGTATGACATACACTATAAAGTAGGTTGCATTTACTTGCAAGGCTTCATTTACATCAAAATGAATAATCGGGATACCAGCAGGTGCGTTTACATCCTCAATGAGTGATGGTATAATGCAAGAATTAACCTAGAAACCAAATTCACACAAACCATAAAACCGACTGTAAACCCACGAGTATGCAGTTCTTCGCAGTGTGTAACAGGTAACACTTGCTGAGAGCATGCCCATTGTGGAAATGATGAGGGTGGTAAAAACTTTATGGGTGTTTTGACAGCACACGGCTCTACAATGAAGCAGCGGCACAAAGCACAAAGTCAGAGATGTTGTTATGACTGTGTGAGAATAATTTGGTTCCTTATGAAACTGTGGTTGGCCAAATTAGACTGTGGTGGGCTGCCACAGGTGGTTCATAAGACCATCAACAACTTTAAATGTATAATTCTCTGTACAGAATCAGTAAGGACATCAGTTTTAAACCCAACCCTTCTAGTTAAAGAATGGTAGTAACTTCTCAGTGTCTGTCTGAAACCCATTCCCAAACCCAATAATCTATTTTCATGTCTCTAAATTGAATCACATCATTAAGTTAAAGGTAGCTTGAAATACACAGTATTCTTCAGAAGGTATGGTCCGCTCCGTCGTCCAGCTGCCATCCCTCCTGCCATGTTTGCTTATCACCGCTAATCTTACAAACAGCCAATAGTTAAACCGTTCTCTGACCTAATGGCACTTGGATGTTATCCTTCATGTTATCCTATCCAAGGAAAGAGCAGATACAGTACATAGCTGTTTAATTAGTCACCATATCTGCATTGTATCTGCTCAGGCTAAATTACATTTGCTTGGTCCAGCGGGCTTTATTGACAAATTCATCTAAATGCCATGGTTCGCTAAGATGTCCAGCCAACATCAATGTTTATCAAGTTTTACTAGTCTTTCAAATAACTAATCATCGACCACTCTGGTATAGGAAACGATGTAAGTACTCGGAAAACTGAAAGCATCTGTTTGCACTCACAGAGTTTCAGTGTAACTCTCAGTCACAGCTCCAATGTGATTATGTGAACTCTCGCGAGGTGCTTTGATTACTCTGCAATCAGCTGTTTAAAGTCTAATCTTTTAACCCAGATTAGAGTCTCCAGCTATCAACCAATTCATTTAAAAATAAAGTACCAAGAAGCTGCTAAAATGCTTTTTTGCTCCATCAATCAATCATTAAGCAGAGTTAGATTATGAATGCAATGTAATTATCCACAATTACCAGTTCCCCTTAGATCCATCAGTACACACAGCTATTCCAAGAGCACTACTACTCAAATGTAACATAGTTTATCTTTAATATCTCATATTGTGACCACTTTTTGATTCACTTAAATTTAAAGAATTCTCCATTCCATCCAGTAACTATACCACTTATCCTTTTGGGGGGTTGCTTTGTATTGTTAAAATATATTAAAATATTCAATCAAAGACTGCCTGGGAACATCCTGAATGGCAACCTCCCCAGCACTTGGATTACTTTCTCCTCTGGGAGCGTTTCTGTCCCTTAGGTGAATGTGAATGAGGCTGAGTTGAGTTGAAATACTCCTCTGTAGTTCTAAGTCTCCAAAGTGCAGAACCGAAATGCTGTGGTTAAACTCAAAGACTTGAACTGACGTAGCCTGTAGCATATCTCCCAACAGAGCAAGAGTCCAGTGACACCTGCCACCGATCCCTAGCGAGGATGTGAAAGGTGGTGCAGTCAAGTTATGGCAGTTCATATCACGTAACAACTCGGTGTGGTCTGACAGCACAAACAAACACTGACTGTCTGCCTGAGTCGGCTCGTGTCATCCAGCATTTGCAGCAGACTGCTCTGCAACTTCCACTAATACATAGTGGCCAGTGCACTGTTCTCCGTGTGTGGGGGAGGTGACATCAAGACAGGGATGCCGGCAGGCTCAACAAACTAGTAACAAAAAAAAAAAAAAGAAGCTCGCTGTGTCATAGGGCTGAGTCTGGATAGCCTGCAGCCAGAAGCAGAGAGAAGGATGAGTTCTCAGCTCAGCCTGGACATTACCTCCCACTCTCCATACCATGAGCAAGGATAGAGCACCTTTAGCCTGCAGCTCATTCGCCTGAGGTGAACCGTGAATTGTTTCAAGTGCTCATTCGACCAGACTTCCATGTGACTTCCGCACAACTCTTCTGTTTCTGTAGTAGCACCAGCTTCAGTTCCCTGGGAAAAACTCAATGAAATTAACTTGGCCGGATCTGCACAAGAGATGTTTCGATACCAATAATACCAGCATCGGAAATAACTCTGATACTGCCGGAAAGGGGGCATCTGCGAGTACACAGATCTATGTACCGATCTGATACCACGTCCTTAGTTTCACCCACATTAAACTGCACCACTCTGAAGAGTAGTTGTGCTACACTGCTACCGGAAAGTACTGTTTTCAGAGCGCCTCAGAAGAAGTGATTTCCGGTGCTGTAGCAACAGATACTAGCTCGTGGTATGAGAGGACAACTAGAACCAGGAGCAAAGAGGAAAAAAGAACCTGTGATGGTGATTGATGGACGTCAGAAGGCGGAGAATTAAGCCCCTGAAAGGTTTTTTGAGAAAAGCAAGCAACCTTGTGTCGACTTTCGGGAGAAGGGGGAGATTTCAGAAGATTACATGCAGCCATGGAGGAAAATGTAAATCAAACTCTGCAAGTCAATACACCACTGGCAAGGATTTTTTAAAAATATCGAATTAAGGTGACAATAAATGCTGTTATCTGACACGCTGGATAAAATGTCTTCAGCTGTCATGATTGAAAGGGATTCTTCCTCAATAGGACAATAGGTTGTAAAAATTCAAATACTCCCCCTTGTCTCTTTAAGAGCTTACAATGCAGCTCCATGAAACATTGATGAGAGCTTTCCTGTTTCACAGCTTATGCAACAGCTATTCTGGTGCATGAGCAACAGACTATTTCCTCCGTGCCTTAAATGTGCTTCTGTCAGCACCTGATGCAGCCTGTAAAACATATCTTCTCCTGACAAAGCTGCCACTCTGAGAAAGAGGGGGGAGAGAGATTTGGAGCCCGGTGCGGAAGAGGCAAAATAGAAAAGGAAGAAGAGAGGCGGCGGCGGCGGCGGGGGGGGGGGAAGCCTCTCTGCTCGCTCTGCTCTCTGGGAAACCAGTGTGCTGAGTTTAAGCTCTGTGCTACAGTCAGCGCCTGGCCAGCATTTCCCAAGATGGTTGCATAACTTGGAATAAATGAGACCTTCCTCCTCCACACCAGTGCACAGCGAGCTAATGCCACAGGGGAGAACCGAGCAACAGGCAGCCAAACTGTAGAGCATGAATCACACTGCTGGAAAAAAATAACACCCCTGAAATGATTTATCGATCGGCGTTGAGCAAAAAACATCCGCTCTTAATCAATCCTTATTACTTTCGCTGATTGTTCCTCGGCCCTGACCTCGACATCGAAGACTGACCTCGGAAAGAGCAACAAGCCACAAACCAAACAAATCCAATCAGGTCAGTTACGAAATTATCAGACATGACGGTCATGACATTACGTCTCTCGAAAGGTTGGAGATGATACGGAAACGAGAAGGGAACTCGATGTCTCGCTCAGCGCAGGTCAACGTCTCGTAGTGAATCTCAACTGCCGGTGTTTCCGATGATGACTTCATCAGAAAAAAGCAAAAAGAGGCAATATACCAACCTCATGACAAACCACAAACTAGCACCAAAGATGCTGGTTGTATGATATTTTCGCCAAATTAGCCAATCCTCTTCTTACGGGGGAAACATCATACCAAGGCAATCGTGTTTTTGCACACAAGCTAAGTTCTACACATGCAGTTTTTATTTCCAGGTGAACGTTAGAAGTGCAGTTATGGCTCCTTATTCATTCAGACAGGGGTCCAGTCTTCTTAGCCTGAAATAAACGCCCCTGGGAGTTGGCAGGTTGGGCTGCTGAGCGGAGAGACTTGCCCCGTGAGGAATCGCATGTGCTTTTCGTCGCCTGTGATTTCGTCTCCTTGTTGCCTCAAATACAAACGAACAGAGTGTATTCCTGTCTACCTAAGGTGTCCTACCCACGTCTCGAGCTACCTGCCAAAAGAGAAGTGTCGGTTGCATTCAGCACCCCGTTTCTCTTTATTCTTTTTTTAAACAAAACAGCGTTCATTCATTTTCATTGCCTGCTAATTGTGAGTCAGGGTCACAGGAGTCTGGAGCCTATCCCAGCACTTGATGGGAGGCAGGTGGATCATTTTGAACAGGTTTCCAACACTCAGTGATATCCAAACCTCAAAAGACAATTTAGAGACTATTTGTGAGAAAGCTGACTGAGCTGATGAAGCCTCTTCAACAGAAAAACCACGTCACATTCGTAGAGTATCCTGGCTACGGTGCGGTTTATTGGAATATTCTGGGTATGCACTGCAGAGACACAGTGTCCTGGATGTACTAGATGTATTTCCTCAGTCAGAACCTGTGGCATGGAGACACCTCTGGGCCACACTTTTTTATTATTCTCACTCTTTCTATGTGGCTAAAAACACCTGAATCCGTTTGGACAGGAAAAGGTGTCAACGTGTGTGTTGTTGCACCGGCCCAGCTTTTCTCTCTTATTTGTTTAGACGATTGAATGTAACATTTGACATGTCCTGGCAATGATTGAATTCATATTGTAAAAGAAAAGGTAACGGTGAATAGCAAATGAATGTTTACTGGCAGGAAATAACTAAAGCATCTGACTGTTAATAAAGGTGTAATCGCTCCAGCAACGCTGCAGAGGCCGCGGTGAGGAGACGGCTCATTACGGGTAAAATGGTTTTGCTCATGCACACGGGGACAGCAGCGGAAAAATTATATAAGTGTTAGACCTCGCAACTGAGACAAAATCATATGCAGTTGCTTTGCAGCAGAGGCCGCATTTCACCTTTTGATATCCGCCCACTCCCTCCCACTGCTGCTGCTGCTGCTCTCTCCTCGCTGAGCAGACACAGGCTGATGTTGTAGTGATGCCACACACCCTGGACACAGTCTCTTCTCTGCACCCTTCACCACAAGAAAACGCCAAATAGGGAGCTTAGAGTCCATCACTGCTCGGTGTGCAGCAGCCTGTAAAGCCTCCTACACTATCATTTAACACACCAAGGATGAGGTCCTGTGTAGAGCTGAAATATATTCTTCCCTCAGGGGTCTTGTGTAATTCCACAAGTGTATACATTGTGCACGTAATGTACGAGTTATATAGCAGAACAGAGTCTTTAACTGGGGTCTACAGGAAGTAACGAGGACCTCATGATTTAACAATGAGCCTCATGCAAGAACATGTTCTTGCATGCAGAATATCGTACGATCATGAAACGTCAGATTCAACAAACGCTTCTAACTTCAGAAATGTGTCTATATGGCGTGAAAATCCCTAATGAATGCCACTTGTGTGCATTTAAGCATATAATACCATATAAGGCTAATCTTCCTTCCGCTCCTGTTCATTCATGAAAATTGCATCAAAGAGTAAAAAGGAGAATTTGCTCAAGACGAATACCAATTGCATATTTTGCAGCACTAAGCAGGAGGTAGATGAATACATGTAGAATTATATTTTAATTTGAATTACAGAATCATGTCAATATAATTATTAAAATGTTTTTATTTGCTCCAAAGTGTTGAAATATAAAATGCATTAGAGGAAAAACTTGAGTAACGGCGGACGTGACTCCCACAACAGGTCAGAAACACTTGTTGAATGCAAAAGTTCTCCTAAATCGATCGTATGCATTATTTAAGAACGGCTTCTGCCTGAGGCCCATTGTTCGTTGAGTCTATGAGTTGTAGTTTGGAATCTAAACTGTAACATAAGAAGGCAGCCATGTGAGAAATTCATAACAATAAGCGATGATACAATATAGGAAAAGACGCTAAAAACCCAAGATGTAGCAGACGTGAGTTGGAATCTTATCCTTTCCTCTTACAGCAGATATTGACACGTCTCCATAGAAACGACTCATATGTAGTGTTTAGCCGTTATTAAAGCCTTTGTGCAGCTTGTGTGAGTTTAAATATTGAGACATCTGTTGCACTTTAACCATCTTGTCTGTGTGGGATGTTTAAGCGTCCGCCTACAAAGCACTAACCTCCACGAATTGAGGGTTTTAAATTTATGACCACGCGGATTATGCAGTTTTATGCTACATTTGTCGTGTTGCAGGTTTAACCAGCTCCTGACCTGGGTACTTGTTTTGTATTCAGAATCAATACACAAGTGTTTTAACAGTTTTTTGTGTTTAAAATGGAAATGATCTCAATAAGCAAATTCAGTTAAAAACTGCAAAGAAAAGAATCAGAGTGTGCATCGCTGAGGGGGGTGTTCTGCCTCATCAGCATCCTTTCCAGTCCCTCATTATAACCACAGGCCGTCACTGACTCGGTTCACCAAAGTTAACAAGTTTAAAATTCTGCAAATACAGCTTGCGATACTCGTACACCACTTCTGAAATGCTAAACGCGTCAATGCAACCTTTTCTCAATAAAATAGTCAATGAACAGCGTATATTTCTGCATTGTCAGTTCAAGGTATAAATTTACCAGCTTGCAGAAAACTGTTGTGGCTTTCAGGACATTTTTAGAAAATCTTCTACCGTTAAAGATGCTGAAGTGCAGGGAAATCAAACTTTAGCATTAACGAAACAAAACGCCATTCAAACTTAAGATGGGCCACAGCTTTGCTTTTTGAGCTATAAGTTAAATGTGTTGTGTTTTATGTTGTCAGCTAATTTTAGGCTGGTAATTATTGTTATTACCCTTTTTTGTCAATTGAACAAAACACAAACTTATTACACCGAGATTCACAAAGTCCCAAAAATAATCAGTATCTAACCGTGTTTTTCTGAATGTTTATAAAGTGTTATCAACCTTAATTCTGTTGGTCAGACCGACTGTAATACTGTTTTCTCTTATAATGCAATATATTATGCCACTACTACTGCAACTACTACATTAAAGATGGGGCACTGTCCTTTCTGCACAGAAAGAGAAAATACTTCAGGAAGAAAAGAAATCCCATCAAAGCAAAGCGCATCACAAATGTATTGTGTTAGTTCATGTTTTCTTAGAAACAGAAAACAGGAGGAGAAAATAGCTTCTTCCCCCCAAAAATGCCCCGATAGCTGCGTCTCACATCTGCAACAGCTGCAATATTAAAGCCCACGCCCGCCCGTCATCCTCACAGATTTAACAGATGTTTTATTCAGAATGGAGGATACTCTTTTTGGGTTTCATTCCAGCAATAGAACAGTGATACTCCTCCAGTATATCTCAGCAATCCGCCTTGACTTAGAGTGTTGCAGTGCAGTATGTGGGGAGACATGCAGCAGCTCAGCCTGTCCTGCAACAGGAACATCTGCACAAACACACAGTGTATCACACATTCATTTTTTTTAAAGCCACAGGCGAGAATATGTAAAATGAGAGAATCCCTGTAACTCACTGTAACCCTTTGGCATTTGTTCCAGCCCGAAGCTTCATCACAGTGACTGACAGCTGATGAGGTTTAGTCATCAAGTCTTTCACACATAAAGACGAATATTAGTATTAGAATTTTTATTCTTAAACCCTTTATAAGACTATAGCACAAGCAATATATCAATTATCCTATAATATCGAACAATATTGGTGTTTATGTTTGCATTTATTTTACAAAATGAAAAGATGTGCATCTATGTTTACATGCATTTCACCTATATGTAATATTCTCAGTTCAACTTCTATGTATTCGGTTTTATTTGTGCTTTACAGTTATTTCGAATAAAGTTTATGGTTAAACTGTAAAATATCAAACCTTAATTACTTTTTTTTGTCATAAGGGTTTGAGAACATCTTGTGAATCATTTCCCAATTTTGAAAAAAGTATATTTATTGGAAAGTCTTCTCTCCCGGATATAAATTTTGGCATCTGCCCCCAAAACTCAAAATGGGTTGGTGCTCGAAAGCTGTAATTACTTTCTTTCAGTATCAGCACATATTGTTACAGTATCTAAAAACTTATTAGATATTATTTGATATTCCCTCACATGACATTTCTGAACAGAACATTTTATTACTTTGTGAGATATTACTATTATTGCACATAATCACTGAAATATGAGATATGCTTTGGCAAAATTTAGCCTTTAGTAGAACATTTTATCATAAACCATAAAAGAAAAGCATCTCTATCTGTCCTTTGAAACAGCTGCTTAGAGCTTTCTCCATTTCTTCTCTGTAATGAACACAGATTTTCAGGCTTTACTGGCTAATGTACACAGAGCTCAACACACAGGAGGCTTTTTAAATGTTGGTTCAATGCAACATTGTGTGAAACTTCTTAAATATTATATAGTATACAGAAGAGCCCTGTTCTTTGGGATCAAGTGTCCTCCAGATGGTTCAGTCTCTGTCTGTGTGAACACTGCTATAAGGAAAAATTATCCATGTAACTATTCACGTTGTTGGAGCGGCCGGCTTTTGGCATCAACATTAAAATTAAGCAGAATGTTTACCGGGTGATACAAAGCGAGCAGAATGGAGCCAGATGGGATGTGTCACATCAAGCACAGGCAAGAAGTGGCTCCACACAGTATCGCAAATAAAAGTTTTTCACTTCACATATATTCATTCATTACGCATGCACGAAGGGACGCTACTAATTATCATTTTCATTAGCAATTAATCCGACAAATATTGTCCTGATTAAGTCATCTGTCGTTTGGAATGTAAAGTACGAGAAAAGTGCGTTTGTTCAGCCCCAAAAAACTGATCCCCGGAGATTTTACCAAAAACATCACATTTGGGGATTTATTAGTTATTTAAGTAATTGCAAATTAAATAAACTTTTATAATCTTTTCAGCTCAGAGAAATGTGCTCATAATATGAAGTGACGTCAAAGTGAGCAGGTGTTTGAAGCCATAACTAACATTCCTGGAGCTATGTTTGTTCCTCTTTCTACACTGCAACCTCTCAGAGTGCAGGTCTCGGTGTTTGCCATTCTTCGATCCGCGTATAAATCATTTTCAAGTTGTAAACGTATTCAGCCATGTAGTTCATTAGGCAGTCATGTTGTCGTTCTGCATAGAAAGCAGATATTTGAATGGCCTATTTGCTGCGCGCTCTTCTGCGAGGCTTCCAGGTAGCGGTAGCACTTTGAGGACGAAGACGGATGACGCAAATTGGTAGAAAATGTTTTTCTTCTTTCCTCGCCTCCAACATGTTCAGTCATGGTTCTGGTGAAGTTTTTTTTTTCTTTTCGCGTGTGTGGGAATTCAGAGGTGCACCACTCTCTTAATTAGGCTGTTTTGTCGTGTACCGCTCCATCTGTCTTGAGCCGACTGCAGCAGAGAGTGAGGGAGATAGAGGAAGTGGGAGAAGGGTGGGTTGGGGGACAACTCCTCCCTCAATACCTGTACAGCATGCACCAGACTGTCAAGCAGCCAGTGTGAAAAGTTGAGCTTTAATGATGGCTAACCGAACGCGGCGCGCATGAAATATGGAACACAGGCCCGCCTCCTTGTGACGGCTGTGCAGAAGACACGGTGAAAGATTGTGCACGTTGCTCAAGCGGCTGCAGAGAGAAACTGTGAGAGGGGGGGTTTTAACAGTAAGCTGCATGAGGAGGGGAACACCTGAACAGCAGGAACGCTTGTAAAGGTGAACAACAGAAAAGGAAAGTGTTGAAGTGTCAGATAAATTCTTTAAAGGAAAGTCTGTTCCCAGAATAAAAACTACTTCATACCACAGACTGTGAATAAAGGATTTAAACCAACATCCTCCATGTTAGCAGATGGGACTTGGACCAAACTAAAAAGGTCAGTAAGAATAAACATCAAATACATTTTTCTCAAAGATAGTTTCTGTCATTTTAGAAAGTTCTTATCACACTGTTGTTTAATCGAGTGATACTTTTTCTGGTAGGTTTGGTTTTAATTAGTTATTTGATGTTATAAAACTCCACTCCACTATTTCTACTACTACTATGGTTCCATATTATCTTTATACAGTCTAGGGAACAATGCTGTACAGTGGAGATGGAATAATGAGAAATATGTGTGTCGCACTGCACAGGTATCATTAATAAAGAGTGTATTCTCACACTAGTAATCTGCTTTGTTCCCATTAGTGTTCATTATTCAGACTGATGATTTACTGCCAGGACACCGAGGTCGCAGCAGGACGCTGTTGAGGTGTCCACGCCGGGTCACGCCATTTGTCCTACACTCGAGAGATGGTAGGATCCAGGCTTGTTGCCGTGGCGACCACCTATCTAATGACACACGGGGATGAAAGGGTTCATTGTGTCGCCAAAAATATCACAAAAAAACTGCGATGAACTTAAAAGCATCAAAGTTTGAACCTTGTAAACAGGACACAGTAAGTGTGAAGCTGCTCTGTAAGTCATCTTTATTGTTTTTTAAATGCCACAGACAAGCCACATTGATTAATAGAAAACCGTCAGTCAGGCTAATTTTCTCTCCTTGTTGTCTGTTTTCTCACATCGTGGGTATGGTGCATCTCCCCAGACAACAGTGTTATTGTCACTGTAGGAACAAATCTTGTCAGCTGTGTCGTGAGCGGTTTGTTTCTTAAAATTCCTTAATTGCTTTGTTTCTCTCAGCCGTTGCTTTTGTAAGGAGGCCTGCCAGAGAAATAGGGGAATACAAACGGACACAATTTGTTAAAGGGGAATTCAGATCTATTCCTTTGCCTCTGGTTCCTGTGCACGTGAGTCAGTGCTGTTCAGAACGGTGGAATGGCCTCAGCTCTCGAAAGTATGACCCAACTTTAAAAAAAGAGCGGTGATTAAAAGAGATAATTATAAATTTACTGAAATTACTTCATGTACAGATGTCACAGTGCTGTGAAATGTGCTCAATGCTAAATTGAAAAACAGAGCACATCATTCATAAGCATGGAAGACAGAATTAATTGTTGCTAATTTAATAGCTTTCTTAATTAAACCAGTAACAATACACATGTCACTTATTATTTTCTACCTTGTTACTTTTGTTTTACTCATATTGATTAGAGCCAAACCAATATGGAATTTTGGGGGCTTTGTCGGTACTAGGGAATTAAAAAAAAATCCCAATACTAATATATTATCATTATCAAACCCCTTATGAAAAAGAAAAACCACAAATACAACTAAATATGTAGAACTTGAATGAAGGAGAAAGACAAAATTCAGCATTGTTTTTTCTGCAGATTAAAGTTTTCATATTGACAATCATAAGTGCCAATAACAATATGTTTCTAAAATACTGTAAAAATGTGGCTATAATGCTTCTGTTTGTTTTCAAGCTCATTTAATAATTATAATCAGGATGAGGATTTTATATGAGCAGCAAATGATAAGAAGACCCTCAATCAGTTTAAGAAATCAAACCCTCAGGAAACCTTAGCCGTCCATTTCATTTAGTGCTGGGACAACCTGACAAGCTCCTCTCACGATATCACAGCACCGTGCTCTGTGAGACAAAGCAGGACTGTGCTGCGCCGCCCCGCTGCTCCATCTGTCTCTGTGGGGACGGTTCAGACTGTCAGAGAACTGTCTGAGGGAAACCTGCAACCGCCAGGTCCCAGGATTCATTGCCGATGCCGTCCGTGACCTTCAAAGTGGACGCACGCTGCACCTGGTTGTGTGTGAAGTCCACAACAAGCACACACACACACACACACACACACACACACACACACACACACACACACACACACACACACACAGCGACGTAAACTCAATCGCTCAAACTGATGTGACACGTTTGCTCTGTTCGTGTTGTCCTGACATAAGAGGTGAGGAAGTCAAGATGTGAACAACTAATGTCAGCTAAAGATCATCTGGATCACAGACTAAAGAGCAGCACCCAGCAGGGGCGCCATCTGCTCCTAAAAATACATGCCCAGCTTTAACTCCTTCTCATCGTATTAAAGTCACTCAGAAAGACTCGCAACTTAGTTCGGAGGGTGTGTGTGGGTCTCTGTCTGTGGATCGACATCTCTGAGGGTTCCGGGTGTGATGGTTCCACCCCAGCTCCCCCCCTAGTTCCCCGAATTCCCTAACTCTAAAAACAAAATGGAAGCGAGAGGTGCCCAAAATCTCCAGACATGTGAAAGTCCCTTTGGAAAACCACTATAACCATATTGTTCCTTCAGTCATGGTCCAGCACAACCTGATTTCCAGGCAATAAAATAACCATGAGGGTCACAAATGCTACACTTCGCTCTCTCTGAACAATAACAACACCAGGACTTTTCAATGCAAATCGCTCTAAACTGCAAGAAAATGTGTTATTCTGTATATTTCTTCTCTACTTATTTAGTCTTTTAAATCATCCACATATCCATTCATTGATTTGTGAAGTTTCTGCTTCACTGTGGGGTTGAACTCAGTAGGTGTACTCTCTGCTCTGGGTATTTATTTTACAGTAAAAAGGGCGATGTTACATTATACCTATAATACCCTCAGCAAGCCAGACATCTCTGCCTCTGTTATATAACTACACCAGCACGTCAGTCTGTGCAGCCCGTCAGTATCACTGTGCGCCGCCTGCCAGCAGAGAAGCTAATTTATTGATTGGCAGTGTTTTTCTTAAGACAGGCGGGAGGATAAATATGCATTCAGAGTATGAGGCTGAGCTCATGCACTGATTGAATTTATCTGGGATCCGTATAAAAATACAGGCTCCGGTCCAGAGCTCCCTTCGGAGAGGTGACCGAGTTCATGTCCATCAACAGCACGACGCTAATGTTGGATTTGGAGTGTTGAGATCGCCCCCTGCTGGGTGGCTGCAGTATAGGTGATAAACCCTGCCTCCTCCATGTTAGCAGATGGGACTAGGACCTAACAAAAAGGAGAAAATATATCCAATGTATTTTTAGGAAGTGCTTTCCACACGGATGTTTTGTTCATGTGCTAATTTTCTCAGTAAGTTTTTAATTACTTATTTGTTGCTATAAAGTTGGTGTGAAACGCCATGATTGACAGCTGAGACTGTCTCTGGATTGGTCGAGTACATGTCTTGACAGGACCTCACGACCCCGGCTCCCCCCCATGATCACCTCTGTGCAGAATCTGGCTCCAAATGACGTCTTTGTCACACGATGGAAACGTTCTTATCCCAGATGTGTCCAAGAGTCTAAAAAAGTCAAAAGATACTTTCAAAAAGTTTTGATTTAGCCTCAGAATCCGCTTAAATCTGACAATTTATCCAGAAACTCCGCAGCAGATTCATTACATCCTGCATAGTCATTAATATGGGTTAATGAGGGTGTAGAGGAACTTCAATTATACTGGCAAGCTGCAACCCTCGGCGCCTATCTTGTCTATTATGTAAGTGATAATATTCTCCACCTGCCAGTGGCAAGAGACAAATACTGAAATACTGCAAAATCCCCCTCTGGACTTTTCTTCCTTTACAGCAGCACCTGCACGTCCGTCAGCGCCGTTAAATCCTCGGCTCCGTCCATTCGGCCCGGACGATCAGACGGCTGCTAACAACTCTGAGAGCTGCTTTGTGAGGCTCAGAGCATTAGACAATTACACAGAACATGTTAATGTCGACCAGCGGATATAAAAGAGCACGGTGCAATAACTATAGAGTGTTTTATCATATAGCTTTTTAAAAAGAGCTTTCTAATGGCAGATACCTCAGTAAACTTCAATAACAGCTGTCTGATGCCTTATTCTCTTGGAAATAGTCTGATTGATGAATTATCTTTATCCTGTCATTTCTATTATTATTTTATAATACTTTTTTTTAGTCTTTATCAACTTCCCAGTGTTTCCACAGACAAATCAAGCAGTTAAAGGGGATTTACGTTGCTGGAAATCCATTTAGTTAGTCAGACTTTATTCTCAGTTAAGTTAGTTTAATCAGTGAAGCTTTTTCTGTGTAAATTAGTTTTGTCCCCCTGTAACTCTTCGGTATGAAATATGGTGCAGATGCAGCCAAAAGGTCCATTATTGACTTTTTAAAAATCAATCTCTTTCCAGTGTACTTACAAAGGAAGCTTGTGGATTCTTTCTGAGCGTTGCCTGTTCATCGCGACACTTTTCCCAGTTGTGTCTGAAATAAAAGCGGCAGGGATACGGCAGATTTGACGAATGCAAAGAAAAAGCTTTGATGTGTTTTTTTCGCTCTGGGTTCATTTGATCTTATTTATGTCTGTGTTGACTTCTCAGGGCTGTGAGGCGAGTGGGGGAGGGTGGAGGTGTGGTTGGGATTTTGCATCACAGCTGATGAAAATGTGATGCGGCAGCTGAAGTCCCACAGTGCGATGCTGGGATGTTGGGGAATCCCCTGAATAACAGCTTCGCCGCTGTGATGCAGTGGAGTCAACACGAGCAGATCCTGGAGGAGAATAGGGACGATGTTTTATTGTGGCGAGCACTTCCTGTTACGCATCTGACTCACAGCTCTCCCGCATGTTTCCTCCTCTACTTCAAATTAAAGCAGTTGTGCCAATTTAATGATTAATTAATGCATAAATTAGAAAGTATTTCTGTCAACATATAACTTGTTAGAAACTCTTTTCACTTCTACTCCTATATGATGAAGGAGTTACAGCTGCATAGTGTTTTTATATTAACATGTAAATTTATGCAAAAATGTGCATCACTTTCCCTAATCAAGGTGCGAAGTACACAAGCACACAGGGCTGACATTTTGCATTGCAAATAAGCACTCTGACTTTAAATTCATCCATCCTGATTTTCATTTTGAATCAAGTGACGTCCTCTCCGCCGCAGTGTCCTGACAGTTTTGTAATGAGTAGGAGAGAGAAGATTGGCTTCTGTTAATGGTTCCTTTTCTAAAAGGATTTGGGGCAAATGAAAGATGACACTTGGTGAAATCTTTCCATGTCAGTCTGAAACTGGGCTCCTATCCCCTCAGTGTTAGATAAGTCCAACGAAGGCCGACTTGGAGTTACGGCAACTAAAGTTATCCTCCATCGAAATACCAAAACCTGACCGTGTTTTCAAATTAACTAACGGGAATACAAGTGTACCAGGCTACAATAAACACTCTTTAAGATTTTGATTTCAATCTACTGGTGGGTTTTCAAACATATGTTTCAGTCATCCGTCTCACACACGTCTGACACGATCAGGTCCTCGCACCCAAAATTTCTGTATTTTTACAGAAGAGCTGCATCTGTTCTTGTTTGTTTTAACAAATATTGGTATATAATATTAATATTAATATTAATTAATATTAATGTGCAAATTGATTGTTCTTCTTCAGCAATATTAGAGGCGCCACACATCTACCACCAGGGCAACTGGAGGTCCTTTGGTTCATGATTGAAATATTCCCAGTTGCAGGATGTGCAGTCACAACTAAAACTGTCTTTCCGTTAATTCCTAACTTAATTATCGAATTAAATTAACTTTTATGAACACAGAAATGACTAAATTGTATTTTCCCACATAAACCCAGAGGTATCTATGTATTTAGACTTTTGAGTTTTGAAATTTGTTCCTCCAAAAATAATTCCCAGTTTCCTAAGGATTATTTACAGACTCCACTTGGTTTATAAGATGTCTTAAAGAGCAGCTTTAAACTCTTCTGCTGGTGTCACGACGTTTTCTTTTCTTCTATTATGACTGAAATGTGTTTTAATTTTCCTGATGTAACCTCGTCCAACGCCTCGTCACCTGCTGACCCACGTCCTGTTTAACGATCCACTGACGGCACGGCGTGGGGGAAGTAATCGAGAAGTAATTTAATCACAGAAATAAACAACCTGTAAACTCCTATGCATCATTGATACTGTGTGTGTGTGTGTGTGAAGCTTCGAGGGAAAACACTGCGTCCGTATCAGGGGAATTATCTGGGTTTGCTTTGGGCTGAAGTGCTGTGTGCCACGCGTATTGATTTTAACCACGGGGAAAAGTGATTTATCAGAATCACTCAAGGATGCTGGACACAGTGTGCATAGAAAATAAGGCCGTGCAGCTGCCATTTAATCGGGTGAATCTCCTTGATCTGCCTTTAAGATTATATACACACACACACACACACATTCAGAGAAAAGTTTCTCTAAGTCCAAGTTCGTTTTCTTTCATGACCTTTTAATTATCCGGTACCTGTGTGGGATGGTATATATATGTTTCGGGTCTATATTTGCTCTGTTGTTTGTTTCGTGGTTTGTGGGGGCGTCCAAGAAAACTATTATAAATGCAACACAGTAGAGCACAAGTAAGCCCAAACGTCCCCTTAAGTCTCATCAAGCAGCAACTCATATCAGATATCAGTCGACTAAATATGCCTGATTTTCTTCATCAAGATCCATGAATTACTCTCTGGGAAAAAATCTCCGTCTTCCAATATTTGAGAAAGTCCAGGATCTGCCCCCAAAATTCAATGGGTTCTTTCTTGGCCCAAGTTTTGTGGAAATACCCTTGATAGTTTTTGCGCAATCCTGGAGAACAAATACAAAGGAATAATGTGTTTTTATTTCTTTTCATGAAATTCTACCGATAACCTCAGATTGACAGATTCACATATCTCATAAGAGCCGTATATAAAACACCCAGGTGAACAATTTCTTTCCCACTATGTCAGTTGTTTTGCTCCTCTACAATAAACTGGACGTTTTTTTCTCAGAGAGAGTTGGGACGGTTCCAGACTTGTATTAATTTGTTCTCATCTGCCCGTCTCCACAGTTCGCACACTGTGGAGGCAGGCTGCTAATGACAGTAAAAACAGGATGTGGAGATAATTGCAGTTACAGGCAGATCAGCTGCTGCTCTGAATCCATTACCATGTCATTTGGCTGTGACGGGGACTTCTTGCAAATTTTCCTCGTGACAATTAATGAAGTTATCAATATGGCGGCCATATGTTTTTCCACAAGTGAGGACACTAGAGGTGATTACACAAATTTGTATTTAACATTGACTGATATAATACACTAGAAGTACTGCGGTGTGTCGTTTTTTAAAATGGTACAAGTACACATAGTTTTTTAAAGATAGTTTGCTGGTATGTTCAAGTGTCTTAAGTTTGTCTCAGTGTCTTCTGTCTCCTCCTAGTCCGACTCATGTTGCGTTCAGGGCCAAACCATCTGCTGCTCCACTGTTCTGACAGTTCTTTATAACTTTCCCTCTATGTTTAGACCTTGTTGTCGTACTGAAGAATGAAATGAAATCAAAATGCCCCAAAATATATCTGAGTTAATGGAGAAACAGTGTTTTCATTATACGTAGTTTTTAAATTCAGCTGTCAAATGTCCCATTCTTTGTAATTTTACAATGTATCAAATATTTTGTTTAAAAACAGGGAGGCCTATCTCCCTCATGTTAAAGGAAGTTATTTTCTAACAAGTTTAATTGCGTGCTTTCTGTATAGTTCAGTGCTAAAACATGAATCCTGTGTTTTAACCTACAGTGATTCCAACCGGCTCTTTAGAAAGAACAACACAGGCCAAGAAACTAAATGACCTCCCAGTTAAACTTCATCCATTTGATTTAATTCATGTATCTGCCTCAAGAGATTATAGCCCATTAATCTTTAAGAAAAAAAGTTTAACTCTAACTTTGTGCTTTCTACTTCTTCCCTCTGCAGCCGGTGAGGAAAAGTTTGCATCGCTCCTGGAAACCCCGGGGCAGAGATGTTGGCTCAAGAATAGGACTGTGATGCTCCTGGTGTTTGGTGAGAAACACAATATATTCAGTATTCAAACACCCACAGCAGGAGTTCAAGGAACTTAGCCTTCACTGTGCTATTTTTTATTTATTTTTCAATGCGGGTACAAGGGTATCAAAATGCTAAGTGGTTGCCAGGCAACAGCAGAAATGTCAGTGGGAGATGCTTTACGAGGTACGGCTCACTTACAACTCTGCACTGATCCTGAGAGGAGAGCGAAGCACCCGTTGATGAAGAGCGAGGGGAGTGAAAGAGATAAAGATATGAATACAACTCATTTTACAGCAATATACTGACTTTACCTTTACAGCATCCAGAAGCCAAATATATATCGAATACAAGGCAACATTAACCAAATCAGTCGTCTTGTTCCACCTGATATTTAAACCACTCGCCGAGGCAGTGTTAGAAAATACTTAATGCTCCAGAGAGTTCACACTGTACGACTCATTGGATCGCTGTGCAGTTTGATTGGCAGTCGTTGTGAGGTCATACAACATGACTGACCGGCAATGGGGGGTCACACACCACCATCATTCACCAGGACAAACCCCCCCGACTCGTCCCAAAAATCCACCTGATTCTCCTGCTGTACTGTGAACCAGGCTGACACAGACACTTGTTTACACCTCACTTGGTTCTTACATCTGCTCTTAACTTTTGCCGACCCCTCCATCCCGGTATCAGGTTTTGCCATTAATCTTTTTCTCCGACATAAAAAAAAAAAGGATGAAATTCAAACTGTCAGATATGATTGCCTCTTCCTGGAAAAGACAAGGCAGCCGTGTGTGTGTATTGTTTTCGCTCTCACTCCAGCTCTCCCCTGCGCTACGTGCGTGTCACAGCACCGGCCCCGGATAAAAACAAGAGCGCTGACCTCGCTTGTCAGCCGAGCGATCCTCCTCTCGCCCCTGAGAGAGGAAAAATGGTCACCGTGCAGCCGCTGAGACGCCCGCTATGGACACTGGGATTACACACGCCACCATCAAAAGACCATAGATGTAATTTAGCTGTTTGCTGAGGTGACATATATTGTTTTTAAAGTGTTCCTGCTTCACTGCACAGTACAGTGAGGAGAGGGAAAAGGGGGGGGGGAGTGCGATGATGACATGTTGCTGTTTGTGTGGGTCTGGAGTATCAGTGCAGCCTGAACTGTCTCTGCTGTCGAGTGGGTCGTGCATGACTTTTACTCCAGGCAGTAAATACATCAAAACACAAGCGTACACACACAAAGACATACATATATATACTGAACATACGACCAGAGGCCTGTACACGCACTCAGGAACGTATGAATGAACATATAACACCTACAATAGCAGTGTTTCCCATTAATTCTCGCCCGCCATATTCTAATTTCCCATAATATTTGTCCTATTGAACCAGAAATGTATTTTACACCGCTCATCATAACATAAGAGATTTCTAACTTGGTTCGTTTCTTCGTTGTTTAGCTGTGTGAGGCTCCATAGTGTTTTTACCATCCACATTGTCAGACCTCACAGTTTCAAGTGGTATGTATTATATTCAGATATGGAATTAATTCTGTGGAAAACGCTGCAATAGTTGCACGAAAATAAATCTCTAAATGATTGGAAGCAAACATTCACACATCTCATTATGCGTTATCCACCATTTGAGAGGTAAGCTAAAATAAAACGTAGTGACCTTCATCGCCAATTCCCTTTTTAACGTGCCTGAGTGACAACCGTCGCTACGCTGCATCAATGGCTACCACTTCATGCACTTTACTATTCCTGTATTTAGGGTCGGTGATATGTGACCTTTCCAGTGGTCGTGTCTCTTTCATTTCTGTTGTATCTTGACTTTATGCTTCTGTCCAGTGGAGGAGAACGGGCACAGGATTGTAGAGAGAGAGAGAGAGAGAGAGAGAGAGAGAGAGAGAGAGAGAGAGAGAGAGACTGGTCTAAAGAGTGATGTTCTGCCCGTGGTCTAATGGAGGAGGCTTGATTAGTTAATGTCCCAATGTGTCCATCTTTGAAAAACAATCAAGATTTGATTGCACCTCTAGTGTCTCCAGGCAGAATGCAAGCCTTGATTTAATCCACTTCACATATGCAAACCATAGAGTGTATATAAAGATAGATGACATGACAGCTCAATAAAAGTGAAGCCAAATCGTTGTGTTGGCCTCCTAGTGTCATAAACTCTCCCTCCTCCGTGTTAGCAGATGGGACATAGACCAAATTATAAAGTCAAAGTACATAAATAAATGTATATCTTAATTTTCGATACCACAGCTCCACACCGCGATTACTACTGTGCAGACTCTGACTCCAAATGACTTCAAAAGTGCAAGATGGCGGCCCCCGTATCTGGGATATTTTAGGAGGTGGAGATCTCTATTTACAGACTATGGTGCAAACAATACATGCATCAGTAGATCAGAGCAATGTTATGCACATGCACCTGAAGTGGAGCAGTAGCTTCCTGATTTTAACTGTTTTAAAAACGTAGCACTGACACATGGAGCTCCTCACACTTCCCATTTGCAGCTGTTCAAGTATGGCAGCAGTTTGCAAAATGACAGATTTTGGCTTTAGTCTGTGAGGAAAGTGAAACGTGGGCAGGTGTGTGTCAGTGTGACAGGTTCTACTTTGGGTCTGGGAACCAGCACAGCTCCTCCGTACACGACACTGTCAAAAATGTCCAATTTTTACTGCTGTCATTTTGGAAATGGCTACATTTTAGGAGTGTGCTTTTAAAAATGGACTGAGCCACATGTCTTTTCTACATCATAGCTTGTCTCCTCCATCTCCTGTTCTCTGCCACACACTGCACAATGAGGCAGAGTCCACTTGAAACCCATTTTTAGCACCAGAAATTCACGCTGATTGGCAATCTAGCGGCCAAATCTACAGTAAATGTGTCATGGACGATCAGCTCAGGCGATAACTGACTCAGAACTAATGGACAGCTGGCAACAAGAGACCATGTCATGCAGACCAGCCCAGCCAGGCCAGCCTCTCCCCAAGGTCACGGCCAGTCTCTCGAAAAGCAACTGGCACCAGAGCAGCAGATGGTGGTCAAATGACGGCTCATCATTGCTCATCCAGGAGATCGATGGTTGTTCTTTCTCACAAAAAGCTTGTGGGGATTCTGCTGCTTTATTCTAGTTTAAAAGAAAGATTTACATTGGCTGAAGAAGAATGGCCCTCAGGAGAGCACATAAAGCCAAGGCCCAACAATCCCATCAAGATCCATGAATTATTCCCTGGGAAATCAGGGAAATTGTCAAAAAACTCCCAGTCTTACTGGATCTGCCCCCTGATCCAGAAATGCACCAGGTCGAAGGTAATTCTGTATTTGGTACAGATGTATTTACAGTACCCCTCTGGTGAAGTCAAATCCTTTCAAAAATATATATATAGCAAATTCAAACTTGTATCTATAATAATTCAAAGTTGGCACAGAGGCCAAAACTAGCACCTCAATGGCTTTTTACTGTTGGCCTATTATTTTCTCAATTAATTGTGGAAATTGTGGAAACTGTCGGTTTGCAGTGATGTAAACGGAAAGAGAGACAAAACAGTAGCGAGCTGAATCCAAATGGGATACCTGCTCACACCAAACCCACACAAGTCAGCCTATTTAAAGCATCCTCGATTGTATTTGAGGAGCAAGACCATACTTGGCTAAATGTAGACTTCAGATCAGCACAACACTTGGTTTTGTGAGTGGTTTTATAAGAACAGACAAGATCCCGGATCAAGAAAAACCTGGAAGACACTTCTCTGTTGTCACCCAGAATTCAAGACTCCATCTTCTTGCTTAATAAACAACAATCACCGGATCATCTTCATGCATCTTCACCAAAACGGCACATGAAGTATCAAGTGTTGGTCGTAATTGCTATGGCAACCTGGCAGATTGAGTTTGGTTGTGCTAAAAACAGAATGGAAAATGTTTGCAGTACAGTTACAGGATAACAGGCTCCACACACACACACACACTGATTCAAGCGTAGTGACCTGCGTCTAAGAGTTTCCTTTGAGTTCTCCGTCTCAGCTCTTCACTACGGGACGAGAGGAATTAGTTTAGGAAGGTTTGGTGAGTCTGTTGCTCGGAAGATTGCGTTTCCTCAAAGCACTAATGTCATGTACAGAGATGAGGCAACAACACCCTGGGGTGCACTCAAGAAAATGATATAATGAGAAAATCTAATTTTTGAGCAAAGAAGACACTAAATGAGTTTGAATCATTTAATATTTGTTGATGTACATGGCTCCAGAGGTGAGCAGCACTACTCCTTAAACAACTTTCTTCTAATTGACGCTAACATACCTGCAGGTCTCGGTGACGGGAGAGCGAGACCCGGCTGAGTGTTTTCACTGCTGTCGCCCTGTATCCAGGCAACAGCAACCCGCCGCGATTATTACATCATCCGGCAGAGCGGGCCTCCCATGCATTAATCTCAAAGTAACACTTAGCCGAGCTTAGTGAGCAGTGAGCGGGAGCAAAGTGTGCTTTAAACGTGGAGAGGGAAGGATGGAGGACAGGGAAGAGGGGCAAGTGTGTGTTCGTGTGTGTGTGTGTGTGTGTGTGTGTCTGAGGCTTTTCCCACAGTGGTGGTGCACAGGAGATTGTATCATACACGACATGTTGTTTCAGAGTACTGATGGGCAGAGTATTGCTGCAATTCAATGTTTCCTGATGACTGCTATTCTACTGAAACACCAGGTTGAGCGGGCGCCCCATGTACGAATGTGTATGAAGGTATGAGTCCCCCTGTAGCGGCCGCAGGTTCAGTTCTGACCCAGCTATTTGCGGCGTGTTGTCCTCACCCCCTTTCCCTCCTTTCACCCTTAATTTTTTATTTTAAAATTAAGGTCAATTTGGTGGTTTTACATGCTTTACTTATTTAAGTTATTAATAAAACAGGTTGGTGTGGTTTCAACGGCCTAAACCACATTATCTAACTATCAGAGTGTTTGGCATGATCACATTTAAATTACTAAGATAAATTAGGTTTGTGCAAAATACAGAAAAGCTTCAACCTCAGCGTAAAAATTAAAAGAATTCATCTCGGAAAAACATCTTCCAAAAAAAAGCAACACGGAGCGTTAAGAGTCTGGGGGCAAAACAGGATGCCACACGCTCTCCTCCTATTTACTTGCAGCGACACTGTATGAATAATACATTTACTGCATCGAACGGCCCGATAACTTATACAGTTTGCCATGCCCCCAAAATAACTATTAGTTTTTATTTACTCCCCTTTTAATCACTTTCCAAAAATAAGCATCTCATTACACAAGATGTCCTCCTCAGCCACCTTTTGGCCTCTCGATGTAACCAGTGTGTCACTTCTACAAACGTGTGTGTGTGTGTGTGTGTGTGTGTATGTGTGTGTGTGTGTGGCTGTTGTTTAAGCCCACACTGAGTTCTGACCATTCAGTTGTTATTCTGCACTTCTAGTTATCATTATCACTAATGATAATCATTAGGTATAACAGCATGTTTCTGAGCCGCTGTGAGTCATTCATCTGGGAAAAAAAAAAAGTCGTACATACTCAGAGTCACACATTTTTTCGGACATGTTTTTTTCTAAATCCTGGGGTTTATTGTAGGTCAAAGTTTGTCCGACCTCTTTTCTTTCACTTTTCTTTGATCACAGCCAATGTGCCGTCCTGCTGGGTTGTTTCCATCAGCTGTGTTTTGCTGCGCACAAGCAAGCAGTGTGGCTCTCGAGTGTGATTTGTCAAAGCAGTGTGACGCTCAACAGAAGCTGTCTCTTCTTAAGACACCAAGAGCCCACTGCAGTGACAGAATATTTTAATAAAGATGCTGCTGAGGGAGATTACACAAGCACCAACTGGGTATTTCACGCGGCGATATTTCTTCTTATGTCCGTATTCAGGCACAACAGCCAGCTCTCGTCGGAGTTGCAGAGGGCCCTGGGAGGTGGCGCTGCTCGTGTGAGGGGTGTAGGGACAACAGCCTGGATGGGTAACACCAACACAAGCGAATCGAAAAAACCAACAGGGCTTTAAGACGTTCCTCCAAATGATTTTTTAACAAGTACAAGACAAACTGTTGTTAATGATTTTCCTGAGCTGTTTGCTTTTAGTCACGCACCCAACATTCAGCTGCAGCTCATAAGACAGATCCGGATACGTTTTTATTATTTTATTTTACAGATTTCTATTTACGTTAAAATCCCTAAAACAACTTTC
This sequence comes from Hippoglossus hippoglossus, assembly GCF_009819705.1. Lineage (NCBI taxonomy): Eukaryota > Metazoa > Chordata > Actinopteri > Pleuronectiformes > Pleuronectidae > Hippoglossus > Hippoglossus hippoglossus. The sequence continues at coordinate 4,898,228 of NC_047174.1, forward strand.
TCTTGGCTTAACTGTTATCTGGTTTCTGGAGTCTGTACATACATGTCTTGCTTAAATTTATCTGCAGTTGCACATTTGGTTATGGAAGTGTATCTCAAACTGGCCATGTTGTATTTTGGCTAAAGAAATGAAAAAAAACTCGTGGTAACATATTTCGTGCCAAGTTTTGTCCAGATTGGTTGATTTCGCTTGGAAAGATTGTGAAAAAGATCTGTTAAAAACACTTATATTGCAGAAAAGCTCAATTGCTTCTGTGTTTTACTGTTCTGGAGTAATGGGTTACAACCGTAAACTGTACCCGGATATGGGTGCAGCAATTTTTTTCACAGTTCTGTATAAAACCGATCTCTGCTACTCTTTCCGTGGCCGTTCAGTCAAACTGAGTAGTTTTAGAAATATCCCTCTAACTAACAGGGAGACAAAAGGGGGACGGACACAAACATTGCCTCGTTCTCGGAGGTAATAAAATGGATGCTCTCAAAGTGGCTGACTGCGAGAGACTCTTACTTTCCAACTCCACATGTTGCACCTGAGAATCCTGAATGGGACCAGAATGGTGTCGAATACCAATATGTCAGTACTCTACACCAAATCACCTCTAGTGTCTTCATTTGGAGAGCAGGGAGCTTTGATTCATGGTCTTAATGGGCTGACAGAGTAATGGCTCTGGAGAGGAGGGCCGTGCTTCCTCTCGTCTATCCTCCCTCTCCGCGCTCAGCATGACACATGCTCACTCTCATAAGAAGTCAATCTAAAAGACCTGTAGTCAGACAAGCCCTCTCTCTGACTGAAGTGGAAGAGTTGCCCTCTGGTGGTAGCTTCCGCCCCTTCGAGGCAGTAGGTTCAAGACAGCATACAGCGTACATTCTTAGATCCTACTGATGATCTTGCCAATTTTTTGAATCCAGATTCTGATCCAGATTCCACTGCAGCCTGATCCGAAACTACCCAAAGGCATCTTCACCTCATGCAAAAACTCCTCTGAAGACACCGAGACCAGCTCCAGGAATATTTACCACGATTGGTTCTGAATTAATCCGTCACCAGCAGCGGGGGGGCCAGACATGCGTCGTCAGTGTTCTCACCTTCCCAGTGCCATGACACATCAGAGCACAGGCCACGATCTTTAAGCCTCTTGTGTGTCTGTGGTCACACACAGAGCTGTCTAATCCCAGTGCATTAAAGCGATTAGTGAATCCCGACACCGCTAAAAGGCCTCAAACTAAACAGTTAGGTTTCAGTCATGTGCCGGCACCACGTTTGGGAAGGCTCTGCTTGTCACTTTGGTTACGTCACTGAAAACTCGACAGAGCTGCAGCAGAGACAGTCTCAGTCCTGTGTATATCCCAAAAGTTTCCCCACCAAGATTTGAAAATGAACCGAACTCTTTGGATGGGCTCCACGAGAGGCTGGATGGATCCCTACTGAGTGGAAATATCCAGCATTATTAATATTCCACTTCCTTGCTCATGTTGTGCTGATGAGCCAAGGGTTTTCTGTCCAGGCCAGACTGAGGATGCTGCGCGCCAGCCGCCTGCGAGAGGCGAGTGAAAAACCTCTTACGTTGGCTGTTTCCAAGTGGGCAGCGGCTTCTGATTAGAGGCTAGTTAGGGATTTGCCAAAGTCAACTGAAAGTTGAAAGAATGGTTCAAGAGCGGTCAGTTTTAGTTTGGAATCTAATATAAAGGAAGTTGGATTCGGTGTCTAAATGAGGCAAGACCCCAAAAAGGATGTGGAGGATAGAAAACTTCACTTTGTCCCTGAAGTGGTGAAGTTTGGACGACAAAATACAGCTGTTTGGATGAAGGCGAATGTTTTACAAACACCTGCATCTTCCTCCTCTCTCTTTCTCTTCGCTGTCCCCTTTTCCATCCATCTCTCCTTTCCTCTCAGCCCGAGCTGTCTGGGCAGACGAATCCTCAACACTCAGTCTGGTTCTGTTGGAGGTTTCTTCATTTTAAAGGGAATAGTATCAACCTTACTTTAAAAAAGAGCCTTGAGATAATATATGTTGTGATTTGCATATTCTTTATTGAAGGCAAGTCACTGTAGCCGTGGGTGTGCTCACGTCGCCATTTTCAGACAATAATCCAGAAAATGTCTCGACAATTGGGCCCGAAAAAATACAGCACATCAACACCGGCATTGGTCCTCATCGCTTGAAGCTCTCGAATCTTGTTGTCCTTCGAAGTTGACATCTTCGTCACCGTCTTCTTCGTGTATGCCTCCTCTTTTTCATCCTGAGATGTTTGTATTTTTGGGGTTTATTCCAGTTTTGCGTCCATTACATGTTGGAAATGTCATCAACCAAAGCCGCTCGCTCGTGGTGAATTCTGTGGACATTATCCTGCTGTATCCTCACGTGGGATCACTCGGACATTCCCCAGACATTTTACTAAGGGATTGGCAGGAAAAACTGAAAATGTCCGGAGCAGCTCAGGACAATATCCGGAGTTCAGTACTATGTCTGAAAGCAGCTTTACAGAAACAAAGCGTGTGAGTTTCTTCCTGAGCTTCCTGTCCCTCCACCCCCACCCCCCTTCCTTGCTTGGTTTAGCACATTAGCATTACAACTTTGATTTCCCCGTGTGGACATGTACCACCTGGCAGGCGTCACCTCCCTGCGTGAGTCACAACACCGGCCATTACCGCACGGCAGGTACCGTGGCATCGGCGAGGGATCAAGCCTTACCCTCCCTCCTGCCCCGACTTGTACTGATCCTATAAGCGCTCCCCAGAGTGCGATACACTGAGATGACTGCTACCACCCTGCTTCTCCGCAGGCCAACCCTGCACGCAGCATATCCTATTATCAGGGATGGAGATGTTCAGTATAGATGCTGTTAAGGGAGGAAACACACACAGAGAGACTTAAACCAATTTCACGCATGACAGCAGCGATTTGAACTACATAGGTCGATGAAGCGGATTCTGATCTCTTTTCTTCTGTGGTGTGACTTCAAATGTAAAATCCAGGACCAAAATGAGGACACACTGGCTTTATGTATCAGTTGTGTGTCTCTGCTTTTTTAATTTGTTTAGGGATGTTCTTGTTTTGTAGGAATTAAGAAATGTCAAATTCATTTGAAACAGCTATAATCTCTATTTTTAGAATAATGCTGTATTAAATAATAACAGGGAAAAGACTCTGACACAATTATCATCTAAATCTGTAGGTCCCTCAGAGCTCTCTTAGAAAGTAATTATTAGATTAATCAGTAATTAAAATAATCATTACTTTCAGTCATATTAATGTGTTTTCCAGTTTAATAAGATAATACATGAAGTGGGTGTATTTCTTTTGTCTCTACTTGTTCTTTTGACCCCATGCGGCCAAAATAAAATCGATAAATGCAGTTTTACAGAAGCTGCCAAAAAGGAAAAAATGGTTCACACCGGACTTAGCTTAATTACAAAACACCAGGCAGAAACAACCAGAATCTACTTGGTGCGATCAATGAATCAAAGGGCGGATCAACTCCCTCAAACGGAGGCAGGACGGGCATTGACAGGACAGAGATTCAGGATTCGACAAAACCAGGGATTGCCCTGGTCTCCGTTCAGCAGGGACTCTCTCTTCAGGTCTGCACTGCATCACATCTGCCACGAGAGAAAGATCCTTTTCGCAGCTATTTTCGACACGCTCCTTCTCCATGGTGGCCTCTTTGTCCGGCCACAAATCACTTGTCACCTTTGTCACCTTGTAAGCAACAACCTCAGGAGTCTGTTTGTGGCTCTGCAGCCCAGGTGACACACACACACACACATACACACACACACACACTCACAGAATGCAGCAGGGTTACGTTGTCCACCGTTTGTATTGCTCACCGTTTACAGTTAATTGTCTTATGCATTCATTAGATTGATTGTGTCCTTTTCGCCTCTGTTTGTGTGTCTCTCTCTTCCGAACCTCGACTGCCCTCGATCTTCTCTCTCACTGTTTCTGTCACTCTGACTCATAATCTCACGTACACAGCGTGAGCACACACACACACACTGACACACACTGACACACTGTCAATGACCACTCACAGTATCACACACGGCTGACAATTCGGCATCCATCGCACACTGTGACGTACACAAACACATACACACTTGTGCATTTGCCACAGCAGAGCTTCAAGATTAGCTACTACTAGCATGACACACCGGGAGAGAGCGAGTGCACACACACGCAAAACACACGCTAACACACTGTAAAATCACACTTAGGGGAGCTGCACACAAACACACACTGGCATGTTCACTGCAGTAGAGCTTTATAGTACCACAATAGCATTAGCATATCCGTCAGCGGCACCACACATGATTGTGTGTCTGCAAACGTCACGTTATAATAAAAGCACACACTCACACACCGTGGCCCAGATCTCTCATATGAAGCAGCACCGTTTGGAGGAATGTACAGCAGAAGGTGGGGGGTGGGGGTGGGGGTGTGGTGGTGGTTGGGTGGGGGGGTGGTTGGGTTGGGGGGAGGAGGAGTTGGGGGGGGGGGGGGCAACAGCTCCTGAGTATCTCCATGGAAACAGGCTGGAGAGCAGCATATCCCACTCAGTGTACTGTCAGAGACTGAGGATGAATCCAGTCCTCATTAGGGAAGCCACACCACACACCAGGCGGTTGATTCCATTATTAAACACAACAGCGTTTTTTTTAACAGAGAAAACACACACACACACACACACACACACACACCTGGATGAGGGGTTTCCTCATGCTCAAAGTAGTCAATACACTCCAGCTAGTTTATTGGATGTGGGACAAGAGATCCTCTCTCCAGGCAGATCAATGCAAATCGTATGATTTTCACGCAGGCTAATGCCGTCTCATCCTGAGCTTGCTGTCGATTTCCCCCTGTGGGCAACTCATATTTACAGTTTCCCCTTCTGTACTTTGTGCAGTAGCTGCCAGCTGACAGGGAAAGTGGACATGTTTCTTGAGTCAGGTCCAAAGTGCTGCTGACGCACTGATAAGAATAAAGGAAAAAATCCCCCAGAGCAGGCGATTCAATTCGAGAAAAAAAGCAAACTGAATCGTTGAGATGTAAAAGCTTGAGACTTGAAGAGGCTCTCACTGCGGCCCGTGTGCTGCAAGATGTGTTGCAGGAGCCGTTCAGTGAGATTGTTTCAAACTCATATTTAGGGACCATGAGAGAGTAGCGGTGATGAGACAAATTCATTTCAACATTGTTCCCGTTCTCAGGAACAACTGGAGGTATCATCTTCAAATTTGGCACAAACATTGACCTGGACGTATTTGTTGGTCAAAGGTCAAGGGCACAATGACCTTACATTCTCGTAAACACCACACATCGGGAACGGCAGGAGGGAATTTCATTAAATGTGTTACAATCGTTCCATCTGGACTCAAGGACGATCGTATTAGAATATGGAAGCTTCGTTACTGACGTGCAATGAATCCTGAGATATGTTGGCTTGAGAAGGATCCACCTGTTGGATCCCTCATTGCTCAGGAATGGACAGACGCATATGTCGGCCACGTTTGAGGAAGCCTTTGAAATGGGACATCCCAGTCGAGCTGCTGTGACGCAATCTGTCTTCAAATGTAGCCTCCCAATTAGGATACAGCTTACAGTGACGTAATTACATTTTACATAATGTCAAAGACAAACTTTACTGTAACGTAACCAAAAAACAGACGTCTGTGACCTTTCCTGCAGCTTGAGGCATTTAACTACAAAGCCGTAATTTGCTTTCAATACACAAGCAATTCTACGTTTATGCAATTCCTACGTCCTTCAGAACTACTCGGGTCAGAGGTGACCGAGAGGATTTCCACGTGTTCTCCGCACAAAACAATAACCAGGTATCAATCATCCTCTCTGCTTCAAATATCCAGCTCACTCGACTGAACGCTCTCGATATTCAAACTCATATTCACTCTTCTACTCACTCGTACACCCACACAACTTCTCTCGCTACCTAACATGGTGTTGTGCTCAGCACCACTCGGAGGGATTAAAACTGGCGAGTAGGATTCTGGTTATTTAAATCCATCTTCACTGCGTTTCCGCCACAGGAAAGAATATCAGGCGGTCAGGAAACACTGAGGTTACACAGCTGAGTTGAAACTTCCACACAGCAGTAGAAGAAAAAAGGAGGTGCTGTAGATGAGATGAAACATTAATGCTGAGTAAATATAAGACATCTAATATGTGATAACAGCTCCTCGGATTAGAGAATTTCCGACTTCATGCAATTCAATCCTTTTCTTAAATGTCACTTTTTTGGCGTTGAATCGTCAATGACAAAAAAAAACTAAATTTCAGCTCGATACCTTAAGCTCTTGTAATCTAATGTTAATATGATTTTATCGACCAGATAAATTGAATCTAGTCATGAATGAAATTAAATAGTCTGGTAATTAATTGACGGGTGAACATGAATGAAAATGATCTTTAGTTGCAGCCCGAGCTCTTAACTACATAGAGTAGTTTCCAGATTTGCACAATTACAGTGAAGAGGAGGATATGTGTGCAGAACACCAGAGAAGATGTGCAGGTGGACATTCACTGGTTATGTGATATGCAAACACACAAGTGTGTCTGTGAGAAAGTAATAAATCAATGTACTTTTCCACTGGAACTACAACAGAGCATTCCCTTCCTTTTTTGGCAGTTTATTAGGAACATCCATCTAAATCTAATTCAGTCCAACACAACACTTGCAATAAATCCTTTTTACACCGTATGTATTCTGTTTACATTGTATAACTGCTTTTTTATTTTTAAAATCTCCTTATTCTTATATTCCATGTTTATCATTCGACAGTCGACTATGCTCGGGAGAAAAAGTGACGATCTAAGACTGTATTTAGCAAAAGTGCTGAATAAAATAAATGTCAAATGTCTACTGTAGTGTGTAGACAATGATGTGGAAGCTGGAGAAAAATACCAAGGTGTCACTAATAAGATGCACTGTGGTAACAAGACAGAGAAAGGATGTGAAGTTGTAACAGTGTGAGCTCTAAATAGGTGAGGTGCCAAAACAAACCCACTCCTCATTAAAATGTAAGTTAATTGCTGGATCCTGGATAAATGTCACATTATCACCCTGTGGAGGTTTTCACCAACACAACAACTTCTCACTGTCAGAGAGAAAAAAAGATGATTTATTCACACAGTTTATATCAATTAAACGTCTGGTGAGGAAAGTTCATCAGACTAAAGGCTCATTCATGCTGCCTGTGCGTGTGAAAAGAGATACGTCCTTTTCCTAACGATGTAACCAGTCCACATACTTCGATTTGAACTTCCTCGAACAGTTATTCCATTGTTGGCTACACTGCCCCCCCCCTTGTTTTCCAGTGGTACTGCTCTATTTCGTGTGTCTAAGACGTGTGCAAATACAGAGGAAATGAACGCCGAGTACGGACAGGAGACCCTGTCCCTTTCCGTATTTAACGTTGAGCATAAATGATCCTTAAAGTAATAAATCTGCAATTTTATTCACTCTTCTTTGGGGATTAATGTCACATGCAGAGAAAAGATCAACGATCAGAAATTAGAAACACTAGAGCCACGACTGTGTAACACCATGAACAAGGCAACATAACAGATAACGTAATAATTCACCGGTACCTCCATTGTCCTGCTCTGCACCCGGCAGTGAATGGGCTTGTGAGTTAATGGCTGGTTAATCATTCCACCCTGACCTCTAAACCTCACAGCACAAAGAGAAACACGCCATTAACATCCACAGGTACTGCAGCTTTAATCCTAAAACCAAACACACAGTCGCAGTGAGAAAAACCAACAGCGTAAACAAATGAATCTCTCTTTACACTTTGCCAAATGACTGATGTGCCTGTTTCCCTAAGTAGGACAACTTTAGACAACTCTAAAACCAAACCAGAATCTCTTGTGACAGTCTGAGACCCAGTGGGGACAGCATGTGATGATCAGTTTGTATGTTGGTCAAACCTTGTATCTGCCGGTCAAACTATACCGCCCAGATTTCAACGACTTCTTGCCAGATTTCAAAATTTGGTTTGGATATTCTTGGTCGTCAGAGAAAGAGAAGTGACACATCTTCATGTCTTAGCCCCTTTTGACCTTTAATGCAACAGACAAGGAAATTGAATGAACACACTCGTGCTCCCGAAGGGATAAAACCTTTTAGAGTAGATGAATGTTGTTTCCTTGAGTGCCCTCTTATATTTTTTCAAATGAATAGTTCAACAATTTGAGAAACTAGCTCGCTTTCTTGGCAGAATTTAGATGAGACCATTGATACCACTCATATCTCGTGACTGTTTGGTAAAAGTGTTGCTGGAGGCAGCAGCTGGCTAGCTTAGCGTAAGGACTAGAAACAAGAGGGGAGCAGCTAGCTTAGCTCTGTCCACAAGAAACAAAAATCCACTACACACTTCACTATTTAACACAAGTTGTTGCCAGGCAACTGAAGTTACTGGTCCCGGCCCAGAAATAGTCTAGCACGTAACCCCACATAAAATAGCAACTTCTCATTTTTACACCTCAGGTCCAGTTAGTATGCTCAGCTGCAGCGTCCATCGGATTCTCAGCAAGAAAGTGAATGAAATGTCAAACTAATCCTTCAACCAGTGCAGCTGTCAATGTTGCTGAGGAAGGAGTCAAACTGCTTCAGAAACTTCCTTCCCCACACCTTTCTGATGTGTGTGTGTGTGTGTGTGTGTGTGTGTGTGTGTGTGTGTGTGTGAGTGTGTGTGTGTGTTGGGGGGGGGGGGGGGGGGGGGGGGGGGTCTGCATCTGAGGATTTTCTCTCTGAAACTGAAACGATCCGACGTTCACACTGACCTCACACTGTGATTGGCCAAATGTGTGGACCTCTTGATAGAGGTATTTCTGTAACTCTTCATGTGGGCAGCCATGTAACATCCTATGAATGTGCACCGTTATCTCCATATTTAAAACAATATTGCTTCTCTCCATTCTCTGTGACAACCATCTTTTCCCCATTGTCTTCACGTGTTGCCATTCGGCCACCGCCATCTACCCAGGCCTTTAGCCTCTCGGTCGGTCAGTATGTATGACAGTTCTGACCAACATCTCTGTATTGTGGGTTCATAAACCCTGCAGCCTCTAGGTTTGTTGGGCGCTTTGAGCTTTTTACAGGGAAGCGGCCAAATGAGGCGTTTCAGTATGAAAGCGATCTGCTTGAAAAAACCCGAGCGGTTAAAAGCCGACCGGGAGCTCGCGAGGATCTGAGCCTCGCGAGCTCTGAGATCCTCCTCCTCTGCAACCCAACACCACAGAGGAACCACCTCATCCAGGCACCCTGCTACGCGTCTGATTCAGTCCACACAGCCAGCTGAGTGGGTCTGTATACGTACAGCCATGCATTTACATGCCTCACTGTGTGTGTGGTAGGAGATGGAGTATGTTGCAAGGGCAAACGCTGCTTGTATGTGTGTGAGCCTGCATGTGTCAAGACCCGAGGATTAATGCTGCCAGTAATAAAGAGTATCTGTCCAGTCCTCTGCTGCATATTACAGAGCAGCTTCAAAAAGAGCCTGAAACGCTTCTGATCTGTGCGCAAACGTGAATGAATGTGAACGTGCACAGATTTTATTTTGGCTAAATGGTGGTGGTGGGGTTATTTTTCACAGGCAGAGCATTTTATTTTTCTGTGCAAACACAACAGCTAAACAGAGCGCAGGACTCTGTCAATGGTTTAAACACACACACACACACACACACACACACACACACACACACACACACACACACACACAGTAAAGCCCTGCAGCCCTGTCAAACGGCAGAATGCAGGATTTGGATATCACTGCAGCACCAGCTCGACTCCAGTTCTTATTATGGCATTAGGAAGGGTGTGTGTGTGTGTGTGTGTGTGTGTGTGTGTGTGTGTGTGTGTGTGTGTGTGTGTGTGTGTGTGTGTGTGTATAGGAGCTGAAAGTAATGAACCTTCATTAGGCCACTTACAGGTTAAGGCTTTGTGGCGTCAGAAGCCAACATGTGACTGAGAGATCTGAGAATGTGCAGCTGATGGCCGGCAGGTTTCCCAAATCAGAGAGTGATGGAGTAAGTTCTCCCGCACCCCTCCACCTCCCTTTTCCTCACCCCTCCATCCCCCTGTCCCCCATCTATTCCCTGCCGTCGCACACATCCACCCCTTTCATTCCCCTTCTTCATCCACTGGATTCCTATTTATCTCTGCAAAATAAAAGCATGACGATTTTTTGAGGACAAGACCAATTTTCTCCAAGCTGCATTTAATGAAGATGATCACATATTGATGCACTATTGATGCGATGGAAGAAGACGGTGTCGGTTACGTTTAAAGTCTTGGAGATCTGCCGACAGCTATGTCCATGAGAAGATTGATGGGAAGCTGTTTGACCAGACTGTCAAGATGAAAATCCCCTTGTTGCCCATCGAGGAGCTTGGATGAGGAGCAATCCCTCCCTCCCCTGCTCGATTCTGTCACACACACACACACACACACACACACACACACGTACATATGAACACACACACCTGCACGGCTTGCTGTGAATGAGGGGGAGAAGAGCTGCTTTCCCTCCACAGCTGAACACAGATATATTTGGCACATCTGATAAAGACTCTTATCTGCCGAGAGCTTCTTTTGATCTCAAACCATTGCAAGAAATTACCGATTACCTAATCAGCTGTGGCAACTTCCCATCTACCTGTTAAATTCACAAATACACACACACACAAGTCTCTGCCACAGTTACACAGAACACTTACACAGAAATTTGCCTTCGGGAAAAACCAAAGCAACGATTCTTACCTTGCAGCGATTGTATGTTCCGGAGACATTGGAGCACATATGCGTCTTCGCACGATGACGGGGAAGCGGTGGACAGTCATGCAGAGGTGTTTCACATCTGAGAATGGAGGAGGGGGAGAAGCAGGATTTCTCCTCTGTTTTTCTTTTCCTTTCTTGTGGTTTTTTTCTCAGAGCCCTCAGAGGGATGGAGCAATGACAGAGGATGAGGAGGAGGAGGAGGAGGTGGAAGAGGAGGAGGAAGAGGAGGAGGAGGAGGAGAAGGATAAGGAGGAGGAGGAGGAGAGGGAAGGCTGAGGAGGGAGCAGTCTGCCGGGCTGGGCTGCTGTGGATCACCTGGAGCAGTGCTGGGCTCCGCATTTACTCCTCCACTGCAGCAGTGCAAGGCAGCGGCGCGAGCTGCATGTTGCTCCCACGGATCACCGCAAAACAAGGACGCGGAGTCTCCATCTGCTGGATTCAGGATTCTGCAGCTCTGTGGCTCCACAAGCTCCTCTCCCCATCAGCATGCACGCTCATGCTGCTCCTCCTCCCCTCCTTTGCTCCCTCTCAGGGGGTTTATAACAAGTCACAAATGTGTTGCCATGTTATTTGGCTCCGTTTCCCTGCTCTGTGTCCTCGCACTGACCGGCACATGTGGTCATACGTCTGGCGCTCTTGGTGATGAAACGTCAAGCTCAATAAACCCTCAGCCAACCTCACACTCTCCCTGCGATGACATCACTCCTCCGACTGAAAGGGAGGGAGTCGTTTCCTGGTCTTATCGGGACCCCGGTGACATCACCGAGATCAGACACGTTCCTCAGACCATGTGCGGGCGTTTAAACGGCAAACATGCATCCGTAGAGAAAGTTACACAGAGCTCAACAACAGGAGCACGCCAAAAAGAGTTCCACTTCAGCCTAAACGCACTGCACCAGATCCACGAGACTTGATGGTACTCACTGCCTTTATGAAGTCATCACACAACCTCTCATCCAAACTAGAACCAAGAACTCCACCAGCTAACAAGAACACGACCGCCCTCACATTCACCTCACGTCCTCCTTCACCAGCCTCTTCTGTCCTACAGCACAGCCGAGCGACTGAGGCTGAAAGACAATCTGAGAGAGGAATAAACACAGATTTGGAAAGGATGATATTGATTCGAGGCCAGATGTAAGACTTATTGATATTCTGAAGGGGTAAAGGTGCTACGCAAGAAGAATATCAGCGCTCCTTCGCTTGATGAAAAGGACATTTCAGCAATAGTTGATGCAGATGGAAAAGGAGGGACCGCTTAAAGAAGGGCACGGAAAGAAAGAGCCGCAAGACAAAGTCAAGAAAAAGACGTAATACCTTTTGGAAGTCAGAGCTCAAACCTAGATGCCTTGATAAGTGGTCAAAGTAATGAGTCTTTTATTTCTCCTGTCTGTGCACTTCTTCCGATCGAGTGATTGTGAAAGTTATTCAATCCACAGTCCTTCAACAGTTGAACAGCCATGATGGAGCTGTAATTATTGAGTGGGAGTCAATAGTGCTGTATTCAGAGATGCAATGAACTCAGGACAACTCCAGAGAGGTCGTATATGAGAGCACAGAAGTCCAAGTCAGTTGCTCCGAAACTTTTCCTGCGAGCCCCCTGGTAAAATGTCCAAGTCCTGAGAATTCACAGAGAGAGCGAGTGGGCGGCTTGATGAAGTTTCTAATACAATATTTTAGGAGGAAGAAGAGGTGCCATTCAAGATGTCAACTTGTAAAGTAGAAGAGATTTGAGATCTCTTGGTGATAAGAATTGACACCGCACACTCTCCTGCTGCGTCCTACATATGTGAAAGGCAAACTCCGGAAAAGACATCGTTTTCTTGTGACTGTATTATTTCGTCAGGCCAAAGTTTTTCCTGAGTCTGTCAAACTAGCAGATGTTTGTCTTAAAGAACTGGTGGATTTCTGTCATTGTACTAACACACACTGTACATCGACTGACAGCAAATCTAATTCAGTGGAACAGTTTAAATTGATGGTGTATTTCATAAGATTCTAATGGGTTTCTAGGTACATTTTAAAGTTCTGAAATAAGCTGCTGGTTTTGTTACAAACCATTCTCCAACCTGCTCAGTCTCAAATATAACCAAGATGGAAATATTCATAGATACACTATGTGAAAGCAGCAGGTTCTTCTTTTTTTTTTTTTAATCAAAGTAAACAGCACCACCTAGTGGTAAAACACTAAGCTGGAAATATCACACATTCACACGTTTGTGCCAAACTCTTTCATCGAGGTTAAAAAACCATTAAGACACATTTAAAAAGCTCATTGTGCTAATTTTTTTTATAAATCTTAACCTTTTGTATAAAGAACATAAGCATCATCACAGCCTCTGCTATTTATCCAACATGCTTCATATTCCTTTTAATGATTTGTTCCCCGCAGTTGTTAATGTTGTGCTTCAACCTTGAGAAAACGATGAGTAAGATACGATCAAGAGCAGCTTCTGCAGATGGCTGATGAAGAAGAAAAACTAAACTCTTCAGGTTATGCACTTCAAACAAGTTCTCGTCTTCACCTTCATCATCAGGAACCTTTGTGCTGACAAAGCCTGTAAAATCACAGTAAGACCCTTCACATGATTAACTCACTGATAATCTGACGCGGGCTCCAGTTGAAAATCCACCGTCAGCTCGTTTGTGATGTTTAAAAAGACCTTTTGAGAATGTGATTAACACACATACGAGGATTTTATCTATGATTTTGAACATAGCAACACTTCACACAGGCGAGTAATTAGTGTCGGGTTAAAACTACCTGAAATATTAATGAGCAAAACACAAGGGGGAAAGCGTCGCAGTAAAAATAGTCAAACCTGACCTCAATATGTTTGTTCATTTGTGATTTATAAACCAATAAAAATAAATTCTATTCTCATGTGATGGAAAATCATTAGACGGCTCGTTTTTCTTTGTTTCTGTGTTATAAATAAACAAGTGCATTCAAATTCCAAATTCCTCTTTCATGATTTCCTCTTCAAAAGCCTCACATTGATAGTGATAGCATTTGAGGTTTGTGCTGATGTGAGCCAGTTTTTGATCTTCTATTCTCCGATGTCCAAACAAATGCCAAGAGAAAGGCAGCGGACCCCTGCTGCTCTTCTTCCTCGGATGTTTTTCTGGCCTCTGCCGAGAAGAAGAGTCACACAGAGTTCGACTAATTTGCAACAATCTCCTGCTCGCACCTCCAGCACCCGATCCGAAGCATGAGGCACATGACAGATAGTAGCAGAACTTTTCCTGTCACATCACTTGTAACATCAATATGCTGGCTTAAGTTCTAGGGTCTTTCAGCTCCTTGTTTTGGTTTTACAGCCCCTAAACGACTGTTTTGGTTCATTCACGCTCCTCATCAATCTTTTACCACCGTCTGCACCAAATGACGCAGCCGATGAACTCGGAAGAACTTAGCAAAGCTGAGGAGTTGGACTTAATTAATCAGGTGTCCAGAGACACGGTTCCAAATGAATGCTAATGTTGCTAATGTCTCTGCTGGATGTGAAAATAAGCAAAATGTCCGATAACACGTTCCTCATATCAACCTCATCAGCTGACAGTGGGTGGAGAGGTAGAGCTAGAGGTCGTCCACCAACCAGAAGGTCGGTGGTTCAATCCCCGGCTCCTCCAGGACACATTCTGAGGCAAAACAGTGAGCACTAAGTTGTCCCTGAATGATGTGTGATGGACACACTGTACGGTTGTGTGTCTGAATTGGTGACTGTGACTTCCAGTGTAAAGTGATTGGAGTATAGTAGAATATAAACTATATTGAAGCTGTGTTCATAGTGATGAGGGAACATGTCACCAAGGCAAACACTGTGGTTTTCTTACAACACAGGGATAAGACATATATCAAGCAGCCTAATGGCTTCACAGACAAAACTTAGTATCATCAGTTTGGTCACGATTCATAAAAGATACAGAATATAACGAGGTTTATCCTTCATAGGGCTTTTGTTGTATTAAAACTCGCCCACGACTACAGTCGTCACTACAGTGTCACTACAGTCAGATCCCTGCTACTATAAAACCATGTGATGACTTAATCTCCCCTCCCACCTCTTACCTGAGTCCTTCTCAAAGAAAAGACAGCAGTGAGTCTGTAGTAGCCATGGTAACACCTGTGACAGATGAAAAGATGGATGACAGATATAGTACAATACAGCTGAGTCACTCTACACACACACACACTGAATTGGGGGGGTTGCTGCACAATGGGAGTGTGTGGGCATTTACACAGACAGAGGAAAGTTTAAAGACAGAAGTTGTGGGTCCCCTCCATTCACAAGGACAAAATACATACACACACACATACACACACCTTCCACCACCTTCCACCTCCCCCAAAATACACACACACACACACTGCTTTCACCCTCCAAATGACACACACACAAATCATACCTTCCACCCCCCTTAAGACACACGCACAGACCTTCCACCCCCCAAGAGACACACATGCACACCTTCCACCTCCCCAAACGACGCACGCGCAAGCACGTACGCACACACACACCTTTCACCCTCTAAAAGACGCACGCACACGCACGCCCGCCCACCTCCCCCCTCATTCAGTGGCATTGACTGATCTCTGCAGACACGCAGGTGAAAAACAGTGACTGAGCACAACTTATGGCACTTTGTCTAATTAGATCTACTTCACGGTCACACGTGATGCTCGGGTCAGAATCGGGTCAGATCCTCCTTCATCACACTTCACATCACATGCGAGTGCACGATAATCAATAACAACAACAACGGTGCTCGGGGGTTCGTGCACAAACACCGTGCGTGCTGCCTCTTACCTTTTTCAGCGCTGACATCTTCCTCCTCTCAGAAGGTCACTCGCACTGGCGATAAACAACGTGAAAGAAGCCGACCATCATCGTCATCATCTTCATCATCATCATCATGTCCCCTGAGGTCCAGTGGAAACGCTGGTTGTCTGCACCGCTGGAAACATCTGCAGCAGCAGCGCAGCAGTTTCCCATGATGCAGGCGACATGTGTGCGTCTCCTCGTCCTGACGCAGCGGCGGACTTCATCCTCCGGACATGACTTATCTGCTGTTGTGGCTCAGCTCCGCCTGTGAAGGCAGCCCCACACCAGACGCCATTTTCACAAAGTCTGCACCTACAGAATGAAACTACGTAACAAACACGTAACTTCTCGATGCAAAAACTTTCACCGGGAAAAGGTCGTTGAGTGGATAATAATGTCATCATTTGAATTTTACATTTTGAGTTAATCAAAAATGTAGATAATGTAAATACAAATATATTATGGAACTATATTGCTTTACAAACATTATCATTAGTCATTATGTGCCCTTGTCAGTCTGTTTAATTTCCTTTAACTTCAAAATAAAGTTACAACCTGCTTTTTAGTAAACAAAAGACAGACAGACAGATAGATAGATAGATAGATAGATAGATGGAAATTCCTGTGTTACAGCAGCAAGGTATCAGGCACATACCACACTCACCAAAATGTGAAAATACTACACAAAATACAAAGAATGACAATATTAATGTCATTCCAACAATTTAGTATAAGTTAAGCTAAAAACTTACTTGAAAATCAGTCCTAAAAGAGGACACTGATTTTAGGAATAACTTCCTGTTTAGGGGATGAGAATGATAAACTCTGTCCTGACGTCCCTCGCTGACTGATGCTGAAGTGTACTGATATATATATATATATATATATATATATATATATATATATATGTATGTACTACCAGTGTACTCAACACATAATTAGATAGAAAGTGTGATCTTAACACACCTGAACTACACTTCCACAGTAAATCTACATTCTCATATGTACTGAACCCACAGTTTGTCTAGCACCGACCTCCTGGAGGAGTGAGGCATCATCCCAGAGCTAAAGACTCTCCAGTTCTTATTAATCATCCTCATGAAACATCTGTGAATGTTATTTTCTCATCACATCCAGCAGTATTGAATTTGGACATGTGGGGGCACTAGATCTCTTTTCACTGTTCTCTGTCCATGGTCCTGAAGCATATGAGTTTATACAATACAATGCAGATTAAGAGCTTTATTTTCAGCCTTCAGCATCTTTCATATGGTTGTGTTTGAATATATTAGACAGAATATAACACTGGGTTGTCCATAGTGAAACATGTTAGGTTATTAAAGATTATATAAGAGGTGCATGTATTTTTATTGATATTTAAGATATTCAAATTAATTTGATCAGATTTGAAGATACTGAGGTTGAGCTTGTTTGTTGGATGTTTGGAGTAAATGTATGTTGTTGTATACAATAAAGTATATAGTATCATATCAGAGGATACACTGCTGCGAGATTGTTACTGTACTTAAATACAGTTATACTGGTACTAGTATTTCTTACTTCATCTCCACTCCACTACATTTCAGAGGGAAGTATTCTGCTTTTTACTCCACTTCATTTATCTGTTAGAATATATTTTCATATTGAAATTTCAAATACCAAAAAGAGGAAGTCAAATTTTTTTCAATGCAGTGTTTCTACTTTACATATTGCAAGTAAATTCATTTCCTGTTTTTGCACAATTACTGACCTGTGTCCTGTCAGTGTCGTCAGTAATTTTTGCCTCTAAACAAGTTCTCACCTCTTCATGCCACAACACAAACTGAGCATCAAACACAGACTACTACACTTTTCTAGGGTGATTTTGTTTGTTTGATTTCCACTTAAATGAATGAATGAATGGATATTTCTTAAATTTGAACATTTATAATAGCAGAAGAACAGAGGAGGAGGTTTGACTCAACACATGTTCAGACCACGTGACTGTTACCTGTCCAACACACCTGCAGGTAACAGAGGACAATCACCCCCCTGCTGGCGGAAGCACCTCCTCACCTCCGGCAGACTTTTACTCCCACAGATCACAAACTGTTTAAATGGTTTAACTGTGCAAACGTGTTCAGATGTTCCTCAGTTTAATGACGAGATTCGTGTGGATCCAACGTGCAGCTGCTGCGCAAACACTTGGTTTCTGCCTCCTGCGCCTTTTGTCGCATTGGATTTAAAGGAGGAGCAGGGTTGGGTTTTTCACTGGGACTCGCTGCCTCTCTGCAGCTGTGTGATCAACATGGGACTTCGGAGTGAAATGATTTTCAGGCATTTGAAGCGAGTCCTCCGGTGAATTTGGGAGAAGGGACGCAGACAGAGGAACCAGCAGCCCGGCGAGGAGGTCGAGGAAACCCGGCGGAGAGCTGAGGAGGGAAGGGGAGGACATCCAGCAGCTGGTGGAAGAAGGTAGGATGGATGACGGTGTGTGTGTCTGTGTGTGATCAGTGTGCGTGTGTGTGTGTGCGCAGTAACATGCAACATATGTCACAGCCAAAATCATATAAATAAATATATCTCTTGGCCATGACAATAAGATATGTGTTACTCCCGAACTTCATTCACAAAACTGTCATTTTAAATCGGATTGGCTGGTTAAAAACACAAATTATCTGCATTGTCTAATTTTCAAAACATTTTACAGATGAATTGTTGCTCTTCTTTAAAACGGCTCACATCGTTCACCCAGTTGCGCATTAATTTACTAACAGGTTGAAGTTAGTTTTATGTTGCATCTGAAGCACAGGGATTTCGTTTAGGGACCGTCAATAAATTCCCTTTTGAATTCTTTCCATGTCATGTGACCCCCTGACTTCATTCATAGACAAACAGGACACACGTCTTGTTGTGTGAATTTTGTGTGTCATCTATTTTATGTGAATATTAATATGTTTAAAAAATCATATTTTTGTCACGATGCTGAATTGTGTTTTTACCCCAGATCAACACGATGCCCTCATTTCTACTGGATTTTAGTGCTTCTGATATTTTATATGAATATTTATGTTGTTCAATAGTTTCCATGCATATGATGTGACCCTTACCCTGGACAACAGGACACACCTCTTTCTAGTAGATTTTAATATTTCAAGAGCTTCCATGTCATGTGACCCACCGACTCCAACTGCCAATAATTTGGGGCATCTGTTGTAGCCAGCAGATATTTGGACCAAGACTCTGACACTTTTTGTCTGTGTTTTAGGTCCAGATGACATTTTGCTTCATCTCTATCAACAACTATCCGTATTAACGATGTATTTAGGTCAGTGTGTTCCGTGTCTTCTACTCTCCACTCGGATTGTTTACCTGCAGGCAACTAAAATCTGCTCCAAGCGTGATTGGTCAAACTAGAGATGGAGACCAGAAATGCTTCCAGACGCCAAAAATCGTGTCCCTCGCCTCTAGATTCATACATTTACACGGAGAATCTGTTAATAAAGATCACATGAGACGGAAGCTACAAAAGCAATGCAGTTATTTCCTATTCAAACTCACTGATGGTCCATAAGGGAAATTCTGTCTGTGGAATATCCAACTTGAAGCTAACTTCACTGCAGGGTTAGTTCTCCTGTCAGTTCATTCATGTAATTCTCTCTCAAAGTGATCAGCTCTGACTCTGGGAAACTGTGACGTGCAGAGCATCATGACAAGTTGTGTGGATGCCGAGTTACACTGAGTATACTGCCCATGTCTTAGTGAGATCATCCATACCGTTTAATGCACGGCTCTTTTATCGATAACCATGGAAACCTTAAATCACTATATTAGGTAATGGAGTTTGGTTGATTGATCATAGCAGAAGGTCTCAAGGTTTTTCTCTTTTCTCAGCAGTTAGTCATACTCATTAAATATTAATATTTATCTCTACCCCCCCCCCCCCCCCCCCCCCCCCCCCCCCTCCAGACAGCAGTGGGCCTCGCGGAGCACAGAGGGCACAAGAAGGACGCTCCAGGTACCCACCCGTCCTGGATCATGGGTAACCACACTGGCAAAGACAGCCACAGTCCTACAGGTATCACAGCAACACGCATGCACAATCAATGCTTTGGTTATATTTGCAATGATAGATTTTAGTTTGAGTAACAGATGGTTACGATTCGGTCTCTGCACTGCACATTCCCAGTTCTCTCTCCGTCTTTAATTATGTCCTTTTTTTTCCGGGCAGACTATTTTTAGACACTGTCTTCCTGGTTACAAGATGGAGGGTGCCGCATGTTTTTAAGTTTCAGTGTCTCATTATCCCACTTCTGAGATCAAAAGATAAGTCTTCTGAAGTTGTGGGATTCAGAACAGTAACAGGATCCTCTGCACTGGGGAGGGCACCAGCTGAAGTGTTTAGAGATACAACACAGAATGAAAACTACAGAAGAATATCATTTGTTGACTTAAAGGTGAACAGCAGAAGTAATTCCACTAAAATCCAAAGACAAATACATTTATCATATAATTGTTTTTACCCAAAATACACTTACATAGAGCAAAGGAATTATTACGTTGTGTTGCTTTTAATCTGCAGCTTCTAAATGCTTCATTCAACAAAATCTTTCCCCGATATTTCTTTTACTAAATGTATATGTGCATAGGTGCTGTGAAGATGAACATCACAGTCCCATTGAGTGATTCTTTGTATTTACCCAGTTTGACCAGATGAAATTCTGGTGAGAGACACCATCTGATGACAGAGACATTTCCCTGCACAAAGAAATTGATGAGTCAGAAGTGTATCTCTGGGATTTCTGTGAAATTTGGATTCAGCATTGTCAGATATTTTCGCTTCCAGCATCTTTCAGCTCCAAACATCACAGACCAGCTGTCGTTTGGCTCGGCCATCGTGTGAAATCAGCCCGAGCAGCGTTAAAACGTCTCATTTCCTAACTGAGGACATTCAGTCGTCCGCTCGCTCCGGTTATTTCTCACTTAACAGCTGTTTGACATGCTGCTCCTTCATCTCTGGGCCGGCAGTGTGCAGGAGGTGGGCTCACGCTGGAGGATGAGAATAGCTCCACTGCCGTAGCTGAAACACATCACATCATGCAGCTGCCGGGGAAATGATGAGTCTGCAGAATTCCTGCAGTACGACGCAAGGGCAAGGAGGGGAAGCAGGTGGAGATCGCTGTGGCCTGCTCAAGTGTGCACGAGCAGTCGGTGCACGCCGTAAACGACATATTATCTGCATCAAACAGAAACCACATAGCTCTAACCTTAATATCACAAAACCAAACCAATGCAGCAACTTGAATCTAAATATGGCAGCACTGATCAATGTAATCGCCTGGTGGAAGCAGTGAGAGCAGCTGTAAGATAGTAGATCAGGGTCAGACTGCATCTCTCCCAGGGAAATGTGTGTGTATGTGTGTGCGTGTGTGTGTGCACCAGCCAAGACTTTGGCAGGAGAGGATTTTTTTGCTGCATCAGTCAGCACAGGACAGTAAATAAGGGAGCAGACACTGAGCCCTTACATCTGCATCAAGGAGAAGAACAAAGAGGCTTTAATGCTCGGCACATTTTTCAACTTAGATGATTTTAAAGCTCAGGTCAGTTGTTGTTCTTCTTTTACCTCCCTTTCTTTTTCTCCTCCTCTGTTTTACAGCTTGTTCCTCCCTCTCAGGTTCTCCTCTAGATTTCTACCACACGCCTCCTACCACGCCCTCAGAGGCAGAGCTGACAGCCATGGCCTTATCCTCGTCAGCCTCCTCCTCTAACAAAGCACAGACTCCATCGCCGGCCGACAGCGACATCCCCTCCGCCACCGCCGCCGCTTCTCCAATTACAGAGTGGACACAGAGACTATCTGGGTCCACAGACTGGGCCGTGATAAGCGTAGAAAGCATCGCCTCCTCAGAGACGAGTGTGAGCGATGCAGCAGCCAGACACGGGAAGGCAGCGGTCAGCGTGGCCCCCCCGGCGTCTCTGCCCCCGTCCAGAGACTCCCCCTCGGAGCAGAGCTGGCAGGAGAGAGACAGCGGACTGGAGCCGCAGGATGCAGCAGAGAGAGCCGAGGAGGAGATGACCCTGGTCCTGCTCAGTCTGATGGAGCATCAGAGGGCCTCGCTGGGCCTCACCCCCAAAACCGATGTCATCACAGGAGCAGTAGGTACGCTTCTGTCTTCACTGTCTTCTTCTTCTGCTTCTTTACACCTGCTTCTATGGAAACTGACTTCTGTGAGAGAGGAGAAGACCACCACCTCCCACATGTTCTGCACTTGTCGGCCGTCAAAGTGTCTCCTTTAAGTTCCTAGAAACTATTGGTTATTGGTAACGTGCCTAAAATACTAAGAACTTTTAATTCCCTCTTTTTCAAAAAGGTGTTTTTGCTCATTGTTAGTTCACATTTGAACTTCACTGTGCAGAATAAAGTATCTGTGGAGTTTCTCTGCTGAACGAGGAAAGATTCTGTGTTCACCCTAATTCTAAGATACAGATTCATGTATGAATAATTATGTTATGTTACTTGTGTTGCTCTCCTGTGAAATGATTGATTCACCTTCACTCTACTATAACACTGTGTGTGTGTGTGTGTGTGTGTGTGTGTGTGTGTGTGTGTGTGTGTGTGTGTGTGTGTGTGTGTGTGTGTGTGTGTGTGTGTGTGTGTGTGTGTGTGTGTGTGTGTGTGTGTGTGTGTGTGTGTGTGTGTGTGTGTGTGTGTGTGTGTGTGTCAGAGCTGCTCAGGCGCTTGATAACAGAGAGAGACGAGCTGCTCGAGGAGGTGGACACACTGAGGGAGACACTGAGGGTGAGTTTCAACCACACGTCACATTTCACTCTTAGCTCTTGAGGATTTGTTGAGTCCACAGACTGTATATACAATTGTTCACGGAGATTTTGTTATACCCTTTATAGTGAACTCATTTTTTCCCACAATGCATCATGAAAAGTAGCGTACAGCCGATGGTCACTAACTAAGCAGTAGTGTTTATTTTCCATGTGCGGCTCGCTCTTTTGTCCTCCACAGGCGGAGCGGCTGGAGTGGCGTCAGTTCCAGCGTGACCTGCAGGTCGCCGTGTCCGTGGCCGACCGGCTGCGGATCGAGTCGGACCAGGCTCTGGGTCTGCTCCAGGGGCGCCACAGGGCCGTGGAGGAGCAGCTGGCCCTTGCCCTCAGCGGGCAGCAGGAGAAGGACGGAGAGCTGGAGAGTCTGAGAGCCGAGCACAGAGACGTCTGCAGCAAACTAAACAACCTCACGCTGCAGCAGGAGCAGCAGCGAGCCGAGCTGGATGCTCTGAGAAACACATGTGGGGCGAAAGACAGAGCGGATGGTGGTAAACTGATAGAGAGACGAGACTCTGAGGAGGGAGAGGACATACAAGAAGCTGCAGGAGAGACTGAAGCTGAGCAGGAGGAGAATGAAGCAAATGGAGACGTGGAGGCAAACGGGTCAGGGGACATGCAGCCGAAGGGGAAGGGGGTAGCGGAGGGATACCTGCGGAGTTTAGCTGCACTGGAGAAGAAGAAAGAAGCGGGACGTGGGCTCAGAGATCCGAGGAGGATCGTGATGCTGTCTGAACGATCTTGGTGAGTCTGCGTGAAAGTTCACAGCCCTCACACAACAACAACGTCTCACTGAACATTTTGTCTTTCAGGAGTTTATCTCGTCTTCCACTCCCAGTTGACTCCTCCGGTCCAAATGAGGCTTCAAATACAAGCACAACTTTGCCACTATGCAAGGTATTAGATATTGTCTTTATATGAATAGTATATCTATTACATGTAATGTCTAAATGACTTGGAGGCGGGGGGGAGGGTTTGATCTAATTGTTGTGGCCTGTGTAGAATCATTTGTTGTCTCTTCCAGAAAGAGCAGCCAACTAAGGGGAGAAGGATGGATCGTATTTTACAGCGACAGGACAGTTGGTCCAGTTTTTATTCGGGTGAGATTAAATCTACAAAACCAACATGATGCTCTTTCACCACATAAAGATGAACCACCACTTCCTCCCGCTACCCAGAAATGAAGCCAAAATATAACCAGCTACGAACGTGGCCATATTTCACTTTTGGAGCCAGAGTGCAGAATTCACCTTTTTTAGTTTGGTCCATGTCCCATCCACTAACATGGAGGAGGTGGGCTTTATGCCCTATACTGCAGACAGCCACCAGGGGGCGATCCAGATGTTTTGGCTTCACTTTGGGGAGCAGTCACGTCGTCCATCTTAACACATGTACTGTGTTTTTGTTCATTTGTGTGACTGCGACTGGTTGTTTTTTGCATCTTGCAGGAAAACTGGACGAGGATCAAAGCTCAGATTACGTCAAGTAAGTTTCTGTGAGAAGTTGATTCTGACTCCAGCCGGGAGACTGATGAATGTTTAGTATGAATGAGTCAGAAGCATTTTCAAACCCAGTCACAGTCTCAGGTTGAACTTGAATCGTATGATGAAAAAGCTTTTCTTCTAAATGTAGATTTAGTTTTAAACAAACTTTTCACTGTAATTGTATCACTGTTCTTCGTTAAGTGCTTTGTAACCATGTTTAGAAAATTGCTGTACACATTAAAACGATCCTCTACACACCCACAGAGTTTTAGGATTAACTCTCAGCTGATCGGTGGTTGAGATATTTTCTTTCCTCAGACCTCAGGATGGTTTCAGTGCTCTGCTGCGGCGTCACGGCGGCTCCAGGAGAAACTCCCTGCTGCGCTGGTGCCAAGGTCGTACACAAGGTTACAAGGTCAGAGAGAAGTATTTATTTATTCTCAATATTTTATTTAAATCAATCCCATTCTGTAAAATCAAGTGGAATTCTGCACAGGGAACAAATCAAGGCTCTTCTATCAACAGAATATTGATATCACCAACTTCAGCAGCAGCTGGGAGGATGGTTTGGCGTTCTGCGCCGTTTATCACACGTATTTACCGAGTCACATCCCATATGAGAGCCTGAACCCTGAGGACAAGGTAAGACTGCTGGTGACTTGTGTGACATGCAGATTTGTATCAGTTTAATTCACTTACAAAGACCATGACCACAGGTTTGAGTCTGAAAGAACTTTTAAAGCGACAGAAAAGAAAAACAGATCCAATTTTTAAAAAATCTGTTATCTAGTGGATTTAAATATGGTTTGATAAGGGGCCTGTTGAGGTGTTGGCTCTACTGTGTGTCGTTCTAGTTTTACGAGAGCTCACATCTGAAATTAAAAATGTAAAAATGTGAAGCTGAGTTCAATCAGAAACTTTTGACTCGAACTTTGTTTTTGCAGAAGGTAAATCTGGACCTCGCTTTTAGGACGGGAGAGAACGTGGGAGTCACAGGCACACTGGTGAGAGACGCTTCTACTGTCTTTTACACAATGTGTTTGTCATTTCAGAGTTCTGATCAGTAAGGTTTGTTTTTAGATGTATTCATAGATCTCACAGCATCATGGTCTGTGTTTTTTACAACCTTCCTCTGTGTGGCAGACGGTGGAGGAGATGCTGAGGGCTGACGGGCCGGACTGGCAGAGGGTCCTGGGATACGTCGAATGCATCTTCCGTCAGTTTGAGATGTGAGGTCGTCTCCTCTCGTCCTGTTTGGACTGAAACACTGTTGGATTTAAAATGCATCAGCAATATCGAACTTTATCATAAGATTTTATGCATCAACACACGTTCTCATGAAAAACTCCAAACAGTGTTTTGCCCTCGAATACTTTTATTTTTCTACATACTGTACATAGTGGTGGCACCAGGTTGGTGAATATGCACAGGTCATCAAATATTTGAATTCCAGACGTTTCACTTACTCAACAGTTACTTTCACATTTGGTGCTGGAGCCACTGGTTTTGCACGGTTCGCCTTTTTAAAAAAAATGCACTTTATGATTATGTAATTTTTTTAATGATTCCAGAATCTCTGGCATTTAAGTTTTATTTATTTTTAATCTTAAACCTCTTCTACCATGACAGTGTTGTCATGTTCGCATGCTCCCAAAACTAAACCCACCAAAGATTTTATTTTCTGTAGAAGTGATGTTTATAAACTAAGGAGAGTTGTCTTGTAAATATGTAAATGTGTGTAACCGCTTCAGTATTTTTAGAAACATATTAAACACATGAAGATGTCGCTGCTAAACGTTATGCAATAATAAAGTTATGTATAATGTAAGTTTTTGTTTTCTCTATTAACACCACACAGATTCACAGAAAACCTTTTTAATATCAATATACAGTTTGGACCTGACTGTATAACAAAAAAAAGACTAATACATTTGATAGAATATAAAAATGGTATAAAAGAATGATGTCAAATATGGAACTAAAGGAAATGTTTAGGTTCAGTGACATAAGAAAGTGGTCATTGGGTAACAAATAAATACTGAAACATTTTCAAAAGCAATAATTTAACAAGATGCTTCAAATGAAATCATAATGTACATGTAGTTCATGGGTTTAATGTTATGCTGGAACACACTAATTGTCTATAACATCTAGACATGATTTTGAAAATGCGGCATGGTCACACGGATCCAAAGCATTAAATGAAAGTCACCAAAAAAAAAAAAGCAGTTGACCATTTGAATATAAAGAGTTCCTATGAAGCTGGGATGGCGCCTCCTATAGGTGGTGTCGACAGAGGTGGCAGCAGCAGAGACTTCAGTTTAGCCGACATGGCTGCAATTTCAGGGTCCTGGGTTTCGTACATCTTCACCAGTCGGGCAAATTTTAGGACGCCTGAAAGCGAAGCAGAGAGAAGGTGATGGATCCTGACATCTACGCTGAACGGATGAGAGCCTGTGTGCATGAGGCTGTTAAACGCTGCCTCACCTTCTCCTTCGTTGTTGAACCCGTAGGCTTTGAGAACCTCCTGTTGGATCTGAGTGGCCACGGGGAGAACGAGCTGCAGCATCTTGCCCATGTCGTTGCAGGCGCTCTCCCGAGCCTCCTCCATCCGAGCAGCGTTATCTGGCACCGAGAAGGCCTGGATCACCTCACTCAGCACCACTGAGACACAACAACAGCATCAGGAGTCTATATATAGTATAAATGCAAGGTGTTTTAATGTAAAAGGCCAAAATGTATTCAGTAACTGTTGAAGCTCCAGCTCCTCTCACCTCTGGTCTGCTCCACAGTCAGGGTCGGCTGTTGTGCTGGAGCTGAGGCCATGACTGCAGAGGAGAGAGGGAGCAAGCAGATGTTTACACTGAGTAACATGAACAGAATGAAGTACTGCAGATAGCAAGTACTCCACAGAACTGACGGAGACAGTATTCAAAACGTGTAGTATATATGAAGACGCACTTCCAGCTAAAAGAAAATGTAGTAACTGTAAAATTGGTTAAACATTGACGAGGTATGATACAAATCTAACATTCCACCGTATCAATGATATAACCCTCTGAGATGATTCTTTCTGCATCATGAATATTTACTTATGATTCGTGACGTACATTATGCTGATAATACTATGATTCTAGATCGTGAGTGCAGTACTTTGAATGGTATTGCAGTATTTAATGGTGTACTTTAGTCTAAGCAAAGGGTCTGATGAGTGAAGGATCTGACCAGTGCTTTTAGTCAGTCTCAGGTTAGTTAACCAAACATTAACTAGTCATCCACCACACGTTAACTAGTCTCCGTGGTGTGACGAGCTGGAAACTGTTGATGTTAATTCATGGATAATTGAACTAATGTTGTGTGACGTCAGGTTAACACGCAGCAGGAGGAAACCACAACACGTTAAACACACAAACATGAACATCCGGGTCCCTGCTCAGTGGTTAATGGAGGTTTAATGTTGTGTAAACTCACCAGAGATGAAAATAACAAACCAGCTTGTAGCAGGGCGGCGGACATCTGCCGGAAAACGACGCCTTTTGCGACACACGGAGGCGCTTTACGACAAGTGCTCCTAGTTTCCGGTAACTGCTGACGCGGAAGGTAAACAAACCTCTTTGCTCGTAGCGATGAAACCTCTTCAAAGTGTCAGATTCAGTCCACGTGCTCGCGTTCTGGGCTTTTTGAACTTGAACTGAAGTGAATCTGAAGTCTCAGAAGTTTGGATCCAGTTGTCGGAAGCGGCTGTTTGGTTTGTATCTCGTGGATTTGATTGACTCTTTAGAGTCGATGGAGCAGAAGCTCGCTGATTTCAGGGCTCGACGTCAGGCTGTAAAATCTGAAGAGAAACCACAGGCTGCTGGTTCTCAAGTCATGGGACAGACTGAAACTACTAGTACTAGTAGTAGTAGTAGTACTACTTCTGCTACTAATACTACAAGTACCACTACTACTACTGCTACTATTGAGAAGCAGAAGACACAAAGCAACAGAGCAGCAGCTGACAGCTCTCACATCCAGGTAAGATCACCAACAACCAAACTATGAGTATTTAGTAGTATTTGGGATTTTAAACATTTCCAGAAGTACTTATATGTAAACAGCATATTATGAAGTAAGAGGAACTTCCTCAAGCTCCAGGAAACATGTTCTTCCTGTATCTCGATATCTTTGTCTGGCACATTTTCACACCCTGGCTTTTAGGGTTTGATGCCTGTTGTTGTTTTTCATCTTTTATCCTTTTAGTGTTTTATCTTTTTAAGTGTTTTTAGGGCAGGTGCAATATTCAACTGACTTTTATTCAGCGTTATTATTCTGGGTCTTACACAACATGTGAACTTTACCGTGTCTTCCCTGCAGGACCGAAGTGACTGGCTGCTGGACAGCGCTCTGGGAAGATGGCTCACCTCCAGACAAGGGATCATCTCCAACCTCACTTTGCTGAAAGTGCTGCTGTGGCTGGTGTTGCTCGGCCTGTTTGTGGAGCTGGAGTTCGGCCTGGCCTTCTTCGTCATCTCCCTCTTCTACTGGCTCTATGCAGGACTCCGAAGCCCAGCGCCCCGAGAGCCGGGAGAAATGAGCGCTTACTCCGTCTTCAACCCGGACTGTCAACCTCTGCTGGGCTCGCTCACTGCAGAGCAGCTGGAGGGAGAGATGGGCTTCATACATCTGGCTAACATGTGAAGCGCATTGCACATTTAGATCAAATAATCAGGGTGTTTTCCTTTTCAAATCTAACTTTTAAAGACTTTACAGTGAGATAAAATGTGTTTTTACTGTACTTTGACTGTATAGTACAACAGAAAATTGAGATGTCTTTACTTAAAACTCCATCTTTGTGTCAGTGTTAATTCTACAGCTGCCAATAATCATCACCCTAACTCACAAGATAGTACACGTTATATTGGGGAACATTTTTCTCTCCTGGGCTTCATCTTTTCACCTCGACTTTCCATTTCCTTTTACAAACCAATGTGGGGTTAATTCAAAATATGGTGTATTCAAAAGTGTTGAGAAATGGGAATGGGAAGAGAAAACAAAGGGCAAGTTGCTATTAATTTATATGTGGTAAATGGTGTTTACTTGTAATTTAAGTCTTTCAAAGTCTAATAAAGTATTTTGATGACTCCAGCGTCTCGTCTCTAGAGAGTGATACAGGTTTACATTTTGTTGTGCAGCAATCTTTTCAATGGAATCGGCCAAGAAAGTAAAATGTTTGATTAAAGTAACTAATTATATGAATATTACGGAACAAATAAACAAAATAAAATCAAGCAACTGAAATGCAAAGAATTTGTAAAGTGGAATAAAACCCAGAAAAATTAAGCTTAATGTTAAATAATGAAAACAAATAATTAGCTTAGCAACAAGATTGTGCTAAAATTAATTTTAAAATAATTTGTTTTGATTACTGATTTAAACGTAAGTTATTCTGAAAGTAAGAATTAAAAAATGTTATTTTACAACTATAAAGACAGTTAACTTGATTTTTATAGCCACGCCTCTTTATGCTTCGAATCAAACTCAACGGACTTTAGGACCAGTAGAGTGTCTTTTTATTGCAGAGAGTATATGTTTGGAGACAAAGCGAGATGGTTCACTCTAGTCTAAAATCCGTTTTATCGCTTTTACGTTTAGCTTAAACCTTAAATAAGTCCCAGTTGTTTTCTAAAGAGCATCACTAGATTCATGCAGATGTTAGTGGACTCCTTAATATGTTTAAAAATATAAACACGAACTTTGTAAGAAGAAATTGACGAATGTCCTGACAACCGAGTTTTCCAGGTGGAACTTATACTTCTGGTTTGGAAGTGAACTATCTTGACACTTGTATCGGCTCTTTGGAGGTGAAAGGGTTTGTATTTCCGGGTTCACTCAGCTTCAGGTTGTCAGCAGCTGTGTGTGTCTGTGTGAGTGTGTGTCTGTGCCTTATTCAGTAAGTCTCCTCTTCATCATATAACTTTATATTTGATCTTTGATTTATCCTGTTCATCATTAACACATCTGTGATTCAGTTAGTTTACTACAGTAGCGTGTTAGCAGGTTAGCTTGTGTACAAGCTTCACGATGCTAACACTTCTCTCAGTTTAATGCTTCTTTACTTCAACTGAAATGTTTAATAAGGTTTCTGATTTTGATAAAAAGACAAAGTCTAAAGAGCTTATTAAGGATTTTCACTAAAAAAGGGAGAAATGGAAATTAAAACAGTTTCATCTGAGGAAAACAAAAACACTGTGACACCTTACAGAGAGAAAGTGGAAAACCTGGAGATTCAAATTGCATTGACAGTAGTTAAAGAAGTAGTTTTGGACCTTGATCTTTTAAATAACTATGAACGACAGGATAAAAGCCCAGAACTACTGAAATGTAGCAAAGTATACAATGTAAATACCCAGTTAGTATAAGTACATCAACTTTGTAGTTAAGCATATTACTAACTTGATAAGTGTAGTAAGTAACAATTTAACTCTTAAGATAACTTGAATATGAAATAGTTCACATTTGATGTTACATAATTCAAATCAAACTGATCATTAATACAAATTCACCATTAACTACAATAACAGCTGTAGATCTAAAGATATCAGTGATGTGTTTGAATGTGTCCATTAAAGGTGTCTGTCTCTGTCTCTGTCCCTCAGCGATGTCTGGAAGTCCTGTGATCATGCGTCTGATGGCGTCGGCGCACTCTGTGGCTGAGAAGGCCGGGGCCATCGTGAGGAAGGTCCTTCACAGTGGAGACCTTGGCATCGTGGAGAAGGTAGGACTCATTTGTTTGTAAAGTTATAAAAGCTCCCAGCCTCATCATCAGTGTCGTTTGGACCTTTTCTGATTCCTCCATGTTTGTCTCCACAGACGGGAGCTAACGATCTGCAGACGCTGGCAGACAGACTGGCCCAGCAGAGCATTTGTGCCTCACTGTCCAGACGCTTCCCAAAACTCACCATCATTGGAGAAGAGGTCCGTCAAAATAACTCTGGTTTAAGGTTTTATATGGGTGGACAGTGAGGACAAAGACAGACAATGACATGTATCTCCTGCTCATCCAGGATCTTCCATCTGAGGAGGTGAAGGAGGACGCCATTGAGAAGGGCCAGGCAGAGGAGATCCTCCAGAAGAGCTGCCCAGCAGAATACAGGGGGCTGAAGGAGGAGGAGGTAAAACAACCAGTAGTTCCAGGAGTGTAATGTGTATTTTCAGTCACGGTAATTAGGTAAAGCTGAAGAATATTAAGTTATGTTATTTTTCTGTGACTCACACTGGTTATAAATTGGTGCATAATGATATTGTGACTCTCACTTTGTGCATGTGTTGGTGTGTTTCTGTGTCTCAGCTTGTTGTGTGGGTCGATCCACTCGATGGCACAAAGGAATATACTGAAGGTAGGCTCTTCACATATCATTCTTAAAAGTGTGTGTGTGTGCGCACAGTGGGCTGAGGCTTCATAGTAAACTATCCAGGAATTGACTGAACAAATATATTTAGCTCTGAAGTGACTCCACCAGCTTCTTATTCATTTAACACACATGTTGTCAAGTTAATTCATTGACTAATTACTTCAGCCCTTCTACTTTCTGCTTCCTGGAAATGAACACAACCACCGACTCAAGTCTTTAACCGAAACTCTTGTTTGAATCCATTTATTCCTTCCTCAAAATTCTTTCGTGTGCTGGTTATTTTCTGGCTCTCGGGTTCACTGTCACTTTCACCTTTTCCTCTCCTTTCTCCTTGTATTTCTCTCTCTCTGTCTTTCTTTCTCTAACTCGCCCTCTGCCGACCCCAGCGTCGAGGTGTCTCCGTCAGCACACTGAGGTCCAGACACCACACGGAGGGTCGGTGACCTCTCACGGCACAGCTCTCTGTAATGGTGACACGTAGAAAAGCAGCGATGGAAAACCTCTGCATGAACTTGCTGTATTGACTCTTAACCTGCCAGAGCAGTTTCTCATGTTTACTTTGAGTCAATTAAACTTTGGTTAAGTGGCCTCCAGCTAACGTCCTGCTGTCTCCAGGGCTCCTGGATAACGTGACGGTGCTGATTGGAATTGCATACGGAGGCAGAGCTATAGCAGGTGTCATCAACCAGCCATTCTACAACTATCAGGTACAGTGAAAACTAAGTATTGTTCTGCAGCTGCGTCTTAAAACCCAACACTCTGGTTAATTCAGACTCTTGTCAGCTTGGAGCAGGAGCAGTTCTGGGAAGAACCATGTGGGGAATACTGGGAGTGGGCGCCTTTGGATTTCAGCTGCAGGAAGTTCCAGGGGACAGAAGAATAGTCACCACCACCCGTTCCCACAGCAACAAGCTGGTAACGGACTGCGTAGACGCCATGGAGCCGCATGAAGTTGTAAAAGTGGGTGGTGCTGGAAATAAGGTGAGATTTTGGTTTTTTTTAGCATTTTAACACGTGGGATTTTGGTCCTTGTTAATTATAATCATTGAATCAAAATGCAGTCATGGTTTCTGCTCTTGACTCGCAGAGGAATCCTACTTTCGGCTGTTATTACAACTAGTAACTCCTTTTCTGTTCCCTTGAATAGACAGACATTTTTAGCAATAACAGTAACAGCACAAAGAGACAAAAAGCCTGCTTCTGTGTGAATAACACCTGGTCACTGATTCATCTCTGCAGATAATTCAGCTTGTTGAGGGAAAAGCATCAGCTTATGTCTTCGCGAGTCCAGGATGTAAGAAGTGGGACACCTGTGCTCCTGAGGCCATCCTACACGCAGTCGGAGGTAAAGTCTCTCATTTCCTTTTACAGACGAGTACAGGACAGTTTTTAAAACAGTACACATGTGCTAAAGTGCTAAATATTTAACCAGCTCCTTCTGTCCTTGTGCAGGTAAACTGACCGACATGCACGGTAACGCGTACTGCTACGATGCAGACGTGAAGCACATGAACTCCGCTGGTGTTCTCGCGACTCTGCGTAACCACGAGTACTACGTCAGCAGAGTACCACAGTCGGTGAGGGAAGCCCTCAAGCTTGACTGAGGAAACATGAAACACTTTGACTCACGTGTGATTCAGAAACACACCGATCGTACTTCAATCAGAAATGAGCCGACGCAACAGCACGTCCATTTATTTCACTCATTTGAAACAAAGTCGTACAAATCTCAAAACATCGTAACGTAACTGTTTGCAACTCGAGGACCAATCGCTGTACAAGGCAAAAGGCAAGATTATACTATATTAAATAAAAATACACAAGTCAAATGTTCATCAGTGAGTTGGAAATGATTCACTGTACTTTCATTCAATAACCACTAGGTGGAAACAGTGTAACATCATTAGCATAATGCCGACAACAAACATCGTCTCGACCTCTTTACAACGTCATGTAATGTCATGCGATGAAGTGCAACAGAGTTCAATGTGAGATAGTTTGTCTTGTATTGTTTTTATTAGTTCACTTTTCTTTGTACACTTTCACCTCTTGCATTCACGTATCCATGGCTACATTTCTACCATGGACTGTATATAAAGATGGACGACATGACAGCTCTACAAAAGTGAAGCAAAATCATCTTGACTGCCCCCTGGTGGCTGACTGGAGTACAGGACATTAACCCTGCTTTTTCTAAGTTAGCATAATGGGATGTGGACCAAATTAAAAAGTAAAAAATTAAATATTTTTCTTCCCCAAAGCTGGTTTCTGTCATTTTATGTAGTTTTTAATCACACTGATGTATGTTCAACGTCACGATTTGGCGGCTGAGACGTGTGATTCGTCCAGCTGGTGAATCCGTGGGACCTCGATACCACAGCTCCACATCCTGATCACTGCTGCACAGACTCTGGCTCCAAATGACGTCACAAGTGCAAGATGGCATCACCTGTATCCAGGATATTTTAGCTTCATTTTTGTACAGCGGGAGGAAGTGGAGACATGTCGTCCATGTTTATATACAGTCTATGGTTTCTACACACCCACTGATCTTAACAAGAATAAAGAACATCAACTCAAAGTTCTCAGCTATGTTTTGTTCTCACGTTTCCACACACACTGAATTTACATCAGAACAAAAAAGGAACATTTTAATGCTATTGCATTTGCCTTTTTCTTTACTTTACACCAACAATGGAAATCTGCTCTTCAACAACCACAAATGCTGGTTTAGTGATGTGAGGGGGTGCATGTGTTCAGAGCTGAAGCTGGAAACACTTAACTAATGCAGCTTATCTATTGTTTATGAATGCCCTCGTAAAAGTACAGTTCAAACAGGCTCACACATGTTTCTTCTTGCATTTGGCTAAATTTCTGGTGAAAATCTCCGGATTTTAGAGATGCCTAACATTCTTCAGTCGTAAAGAAATAAACTCATTCTACTATGTCAAACGATTCCCTCTCGGCTTTCAGCTCCATTTAAATGGGGACAATGGCAGTAATCAGGTAAATTACATGCACATTAGGCAAGTCGAGGTGGAACAGAAAATTACATCGACCAGGGCAAAGAACCAGTCTCAGTCTCACAAGTGTGCATGCGTTCACAAAGTCACAATGGAAGTTGTTCATGGAGGCGGAGAAGCGTCTTTTCTTAGCGTCGTGCCTTTTCCACAAAGGGTTAGTTTTAAATGTTGCTGAATGGACTGAGCAGTGGAAACGAAGGCTGAGTGAATACACACCATGGCATTGAAAAAACTTGAGTAAAGGAAATACCACTCGTGTTCATAAAACTACCCACAGAACGAGCAACAACAAACACTCCTGGAGTTTCTGTTTACACACGGACGAGCTTACTGAGAGGAGGCTGGAGTGTTTGAGGCAGCCTGCAGGGACTCGGGCCAGAGACCAGCCAGGGGAGGAGCAGGAGAGTCAGAGGGGGGGGCCAGACGCTCACCTCTTCTTAGGTGCCTGAGCGGTGCGAGGGGGGGTGACAGGGCGTCCCCCATTCACCCCTCCGTACTGGTACTTGGCCTTTTTTTCTGACGGCTTCAGAATCTGAAAGACAGTGAGACGGTCGTGATTAATACATTGACAGCAAATCCAGTCGGGTCCAGATCAGGATTAACGTTCCAGGACAACATCAAACTGAGCTCGGTACCTGAAAGGAGCACATCAGAGACTCGTCCACACTCATCATGCCGCCGGCGTTGTCAAACTCCCCGCAGTAGTTGGGGGCAGAGAACAGCGTCACCAGCTGTCGCTTGGCAAAGAACTCGTAGCCATCTTCAACGACCTGTGGTTAGAAGAATTAGAGCAGAAAGTATCTGTTGATCAAGGGGAAGGTGTTCGACAAAAAGCTTTTAGGACCAACTGATGGTATTTTTGTGTTATTTTTAAGTAGAAGTGCCAAAAATCTTCTTTTTTCGGCTTTGCCAATGTGAAGATTTCTTACTGTTCCGTTAAACTGAATAAACATGTTAACTGGGGCATTATGTTTAGATTTCTCACATTTTTCACAATATACTGACATTTTATAGGATCTAACATAAGATACTAAATGATTTTAAAGCAAACATATCGAGAAAAGAGCTGCAATATTATCGCTAAAATTACTACACATTAAGGTTGTAATACAGGAGTTTTTGCTACACTACATCTGCAGAACTTCCCCTTTTAAAATGTTTGGTTGTATTGCGTTGTGTTCTATTTTAAGTCTGATTCATGGAAACACTGTTGATAGTCAATTGATTTGAATACTGAATTAGTCAAAACCTGAAACCTGATTATTTTAATCACCATTATTCATCTATCTAGTGGAAACACATTGTGTATTTTGCAATTTAATGCTGTAATTGAAAACCTGCATTGAATGTACAAACCATGAAATAAATGAGTCACATTATCAAATACATTAAACTGAAACTCAATTATTAAAAACAATATTTCTCTGTCCTTGTTTCTGAATGAACTAACAATGTATTCTGAAATTTCCATTTTATTTGCCTTAACAAAATGAAAGTTGGATTTTCCCACGGTATCTTTTAGAATATAGCAGGAGTGTGTGTATCTGTAGGAGTGTGTGTATCTGCAGGAGTGTGTGTATCTGCAGGAGTGTGTGTATCTGCAGGAGTGTTACCTGATGTGCTCGGCAGATGAGATCCAGGTCGTGGCGGTTGAGGAACTTGCTGACCACGTCGGCCCCGAAGGTGAAGGAAACTCCCCGATCGTTCTCCCCCCATCCCTGCACGTCTTTGTCTGGGTCCGACCACAGCAGGTCGCACAGCAAGCCTGGAACCAGCCAGAAGCACCAGTCAGACCAATAACACTCCCAGAAGTAAAAAACTGAAGGGTTTTTTGTTTAATTTTCATTTCATCTTTGTATACAGTGGTGGTAAACCCTGAGAACACATTATGGACAACTCCAAACTTGTCTGTGCTACCAGTTCTGTCACCTCAGTTCAAGAAATAGCAATTTATCTCTTAGAAAATGAAGAGCATAGTTAGTTTAGTTAAGTCCTTGCTCAATTCTAACATGAAACTGCTCAGTCTCTTACAACCAATGAATACAAATGTGCTGCTACACTGTACAGAACCACTTTGTTGTTTTCCTGTAAATAATCCGGTGATTAAGACGATCGTCACGAGAGCGTTAAACCACAGACCTGTGTCAGGGACGTCAGTGGGTCTCATAATGCGTCGAATCTGTTCCATGGACTGCA
This sequence comes from Hippoglossus hippoglossus, assembly GCF_009819705.1. Taxonomy (NCBI): domain Eukaryota; kingdom Metazoa; phylum Chordata; class Actinopteri; order Pleuronectiformes; family Pleuronectidae; genus Hippoglossus; species Hippoglossus hippoglossus. The sequence goes on from NC_047174.1 coordinate 4,934,763, forward strand.
GATCAGGAGAGAGACCTGAGGAGAACGAGAGATTCTGTTACTGTGACTCACACTGCAGCAAATCAAATGTTCAATTTACATAAAGAAAGGAACATCACAAAATAGAAGCCTGGAGATATGATGTAGCAGAAAACGTGACAAATTAATGTCAACGCCTTTGGATACATGATACACAAACCTCCATGGCAGCAGAAGATCTTCTCATCGATAATGGCAGCAATGGGCAGGCAATTAAAACAGTCTGTGAACGTCTTCCAGAGCTTTATGTTGAACCTGCGTTTGCCTGAGGAGAAAAACATAAAGACACGTGGAAGATAACAAAACAAATCAGACAAAGAACCATTAGAATTTATTTTTTAGCTAAATAATACCTTATAAGAAGGACTTTTTTAATGTTTTCAAATGCTAGTAGGACTCTTCTTGGCCAAATGCAAAACACAGGACTTTGGGACGTAGCCTGTGCACGACAAACAAACAAGTGACAACTCACACTCGTCGTAAAAGCCGTAGATGCGATTGATGGAAGCACACTCGTGGTTCCCCCTGAGCAAGAAGAAGTTTTCTGGGTATTTGATCTTGTAGGCCAGCAGCAGGCAGATGGTCTCCAGCGACTGTTTCCCTCGGTCCACGTAGTCCCCCAGGAACAGATAGTTGGCCTCCGGAGGGAAACCTCCGTACTCGAATAGCCTCAGCAAGTCTGTGTACTGTCCATGGATATCACCTGGAATCATGTATTCAGATGTTTAATCGATCTCATGATCTCAGTGATGAGTGTAGCAGCTTTTTTAATTAATGGGATTGAATGAAGATGATAATGCAACAAATATAGAAGAAGTGAAGAAGTTCTCACCACAGATTTTGAGCGGAGCCTCAAGTTCTAGCAGGATGGGCTGACTGAGGAAGATCTCTCTGGACTTGATGCAGAGCCCCCGCACCTCAGCCTCCGACATCTGGACGATCTTTCCTGGACGACATCCTCGTACTGCGAGTCAAACGTACAAAGACGTGATCTTTTAATAGGGACGAGTAAGTATTTGACACCAGATCGCTGCATCAAATTCCACGTACAGTAATGACAGGTGTCCAGGTACATTTTTCAGATCGTAGGGTAAAATGCCAACCAATTATTATGAGACCATGTTCCTGTCGTGTTCTGTCTTTCAGAGTTGAGGTCAGCTACTCTTTACTTTACATTTGCATCATGGTGCCTTTAGAGAGAGACCTGACTATCGTGTTTCCTTCGCCACCGGTAAGAAATTCACTTTACTCCAGTCAACACTGGTCGTTATAAACTGGCGAGCTGAGGAATGAACAGCTTGTTGGCCCAGCTGGAGGTGTGTGTGTGTGAACGAGGCTGGGGGGGGTACAGGAAGGACACAAGTCTGGAGGGCAGATTCATGCAGCCGTAACTGCATCTATTAATTTTCTTATGATGGGTATGTTAGCAAAAACAAAAAGACAAATATTAAAGAATTAAATTGAGAATTGTATAATATTAATAACTACTGAAAATGCAAATTATAATATTTATTAAATAACGTAACTATAGACGCTAACATAGATGAACATAGATTGAGCTTCTTATGGAAAACCTTGAACAGGTTAATGAATCCAGGTTTGAATCCATTTCTGTTTTTAAATCGACATGTGGCTTGAGTTAAATTAAATACATTGTTTTAATTTTTTAAACAAATGCCAGCCCTGGAAAAAACTGAGTTTAAAAATTATACAAAATAAAAACACGTTATCTACATTTATAATTAAGCCATTTTACTTTTAGATTTCTCGAATTAAATCAAGTGAAATTAAACTTTTCGATTTCAGATTTTAAACGGGTGCGTTTGGAGGGCTGCTGACGTCACGGAGGTTTTAAAGGGGGCGTGTCGCTCAGGTCGTCTCGCCATGCAGACACTTGACGTTACTAAGCAACCGCAGCATTCCTCTGACGTCCCGTCTTCTTAACAAACAAAAAACACGCGAACTCGAATCGTTGAGTTTGTAATAAAACCACGTTGTGTCACTATTTACCGTAACTCTCTGTTACGCGCGGCCACGATGGGATTTTTTTTATTTGTGTCACAATTTCACGCGCAGAGTCGCGACTGATAACGAACATGGGATCGTTCGTGAATAGCTCCAACAACCTGTGACATCACAGTCACGTTAATCACTGCGCTTTGGACGCAGCGGCTCGATTCACGGGTCGCCGCTTCTCAGTAGCTACGAGACAACGAAGAGCAGGATTGTTGTGTTTAACGTGAAGTAAAGTTACAAGCTACACGCCCGAGTGTTTTCTTATTCAAGCAGAAAAGCGTAACTACGCTCTCTTACCTTCTAGTAACCGAGAGATGAGGCTGTCTACGTTCAACTCGCTTTCCGCCATGTTTCTCTTACGCAGGCAGGGGGACTGGGCGAAATCAGCCCTGAGCGTTGACTTGCAGGCTCAAAGAGCAGGACGCAAGGTGCATGTACAATTTCAGGGTATTTGTGTTTTTTTTACTGAAATTACGGAGGCGCGTGCCAGTTAAGAAAATACATGCAAATAGCAAAAACACGTGCCAACTAAGAAAAAACATGCAAATAGAAAAATCTTGCAAATTAAAGTTTCAGTGTGTAAGATTTAGGTGAAAGGGATCCATTGGCAGAAATTGAATCTAAAATAACCCTAGTGATGTTTTCTCGAGTGTGTTTCACCTAAATTGTATTAATTGTTGGCCCTGTGTGTTTAAATACTTTATATTTACATCAGGAGCGGGTTCTCTCTACGGAGGCCGCCATGTTTCTTTTACAGTAGCCCGAACTGGACAAACTTAAACACTTTTGCGTTTTTATGACAACTGAAGGCTACCACAGGTTCTCTGTCATGTTTGGAAGGGGAGGGTGAGGTGAGGAGTATTCAGCTGCAACATGCAACTTCACCACTAGATGTCAGTAAATTCTACACTGTGAATTCTACACAACTTCATCAATTTGATGACACACGCTGCAAAAAGCCACAACAGGTGCAAATACAGAAACGCGCACGTGGCTGTAGTTCAGTGCTTTGTGAAGTTCCATCATCATTGACGAGTATACATGTAATGATTAACTTGGTTATTGTAGAATTTTTATTTTGTCAATAAATAGAAATGATAAAGGAAAATGTACAAAACTCCGGAATTTCAATCAATTACATTTGGAATATTTCACAATTTCTATGCAGTACAAAAAAAAATGACACATATTTTACATACTTGTACAATTAAGAGATATTTTTTCAAACTAGCTTTTCATTATTTGAGTACCTGAAACAGTACTACCAGTTCAACAGATAATTTACAAACCTGCCTACAGCTCTTTGCAGGTTTTATTCCTTGACTGGGTTTTTCCTACATATTATTTCCTATGTGCTGAGCCACAGCACTTCACACCCTAAAAAAAAACTGTGAACAAACTGAATGTTCACTTACTGTCTAAGTTTGAATAAAACACAGACAGCAAACAAGCATCAGAGAGTCAAACATCTGGCAAAACAAAAACTCACAGATGGTTCTGATAAGAGGTGATGAACCAAATATTGTACATTGAACAAGTAGCGAGAATAAAAACTGTCTACTTTCTGTCCTCTTCAAAAATGATCTTATATAAATGGCTTAATGCAACTTTAAGGCTTGAGCTACTGTTGACAATAAGAAAGTTGGCATTAAAAGTTGGTGGCCTTCATTTCCACTCCTCTCTGCACTTTGTCTTTCCGTCTGCAGGAGAACAGCATGTAGGCGGCGGTGATGCCAGCCAGTAAACCGACGAATCCCGCGACCACTGGCACCCACACGGGCAGAGAGGAGGGGCACCTCGGCACAGGGACGGTTGAAATAGGACTGGAAGTAGGTGGGAGGGTTGCTGGTGGACGTGGAAGGCTGTTTATCTTGGTGAAGACGAAGGGACTGGCCTGTAGGGAAAGTAAAACAGTTAGACATTTGGAAAACCATTGAAAAACATACCCAAGCTGTTTTGATGTTAAATAAAAGAGTTTACAAAATAAATAAGCATATGGAAAGAAACACACAAAATATGTAGCCAAAGCAGTATTTATGAAATGGTATGTTATATTGCTATTTTTGTAATAACAGAAAATTCATAAAAACAAAATGCCCATAACACACAAATCTACAAAACAAACATTAGATCCAACATGAAACACAAAGCTGTTGCATTACGCACAAAACTGGATACACAATAAATAATATATTCATGATATATTTCCATAAAATGTATTTATGTAATTGAACACTCTCCACAAAAGTTAAACTAATTGATTGTTGAAAGTCAACCCTGAATAGTAAATGAATATGTCTCATTGATTGACTGATGTGATGGATTCTTGTCTGAATTCTCCACTCATACCTGAGAAGGACAGTGAATCTTGGAGCGATCGTACGTGAAGTTGTTGTACGACTGCTTCCTCCCGACAGGCTCCAGCTGTTAAAGACAGAAAGAGGAATTCTCTCAAATCAAATTACACTTGAAAGCACATGGTCCTCTGCTTCACTCTGGTCCGTCACCGCCCAGCACTCACCATGTTGTTCCAAAGGGCGATGGCCATCTCAGCGTGAGCTCGCTCACTGACGTGGAAACAGTCCACGGAGAAGAAACTGGGGTCGGCCTCTCCCTTCTGGTGAAAAGATCAGATTTTCAGCATGAGCACGTTTCATTATTTGCGTGTGGATGCTTGTTTTGATACGTCTGCCTCTGCAACTCACTCCAGTATGAGGGATAAAGGAATTGTGCAGAAACGGTTGAAGGACGACGGCAAAATCTTCTTTCCCCTCATAGCGATCTCCAGAAATAAGATGCTGGATCTCAATCTAGGAATGAGATTAATAAAAATAATGAATTAGAGCTCAGATTAATTTGCTTATAATTTTTTTTTAAAATTATTATTAGAAAAGCTTATACCTGGTATTCATGATTGATTCGTTTTATCTCGTCAAGCTCTGGAGAGTTTTCAATTGGGTTTATGACACAGGGACAACTGGTCCTGCAAAAAAACACTTATTAGTTTAAAGGGTGAAGTTTGAAATGAAAAAATAAGACGAGGATATAGTGTTAAACTCTTTATCAAACCTTTTCCTCCAGATTATAGTAGCTTTCTAAAGTACTTCACTTATAGCTTGTGATTTATAACGTGTATAAACGTAATGCTATATCACCAAAGAAAGGATCTTGTAGACTTTGTATGTACTGATATTGTACATGATATTTAAGATAATGGAAAACAAGCCAGAAACATCCGCTCAGATTAAAACAAAACCAACCTGGGCACTAGAGAACAGGCCACTGACTTCCCATGAACTGTTTTAAAAGGAAGTATCTCAAAAATTTCCACAACGTTGACCAACAGTCTCGGTACCTGAAGATTCCGAGAGATAAAGGTGAAGTACAGACAGTAAAATATGATCCACTTTAGAGATTAGATTAATTCAATATTGTTAATGTGACTCACCTCTTTGTGGAGCATGTCCAAGCCGACCTTAAGATTGTGGCTGTAATTCTTAGGTGACAGAGTATTCTGTAGAAATAGGTAAAGAATGTTTTTATTGCCATTCCAGAACTTGCAGAAATATGAATATCTTTGTGTAAAGTAAGAAAACGTTGAGGAGCACTTACTTGGTCGATGCAATAATGGCAAAGATCGTTTCCCCCGACAAATATTGTCACAAGTTTCCAGTCCTTTTCAAAATCCACCTTCTGTGTAGGATTTATGAGGAACATCAGAGTTAAGTTTCACACTGTTTGAATCAGACATGGAGAGAGTTAAGTCGTATTTGAGGACGTCTCACCTTATCCTCTCTCATGGCCTTGATCAGAGCCTGCGCTTGTGCTGGAATGTCTCTGTACAGAACAAATCCAATCAGGAGGAGGTGAGAGATAACAACGGGTGGGTTCAGAGGTTTTACTCATGTGGAGGAACCAAAAACACTTGTGCACTTACGAGGTCTTAGCTCCAGCTGCAGCCATGTTGAAGCCCTTCTGTTTGGGCAGACCCTGATCGGTAGAGAAGCCCTTCAGGGAGGGGTTGAACTTCCTCAGGATGTCTGAGGGGAAAGGTCAAATATCCTACTGTGAAACAACTTGTCTAAAGCTACCTGAACATGAGTGGTTCATGAAGTTATCATTCAGGAAACCATTGCCTCTAGAGGGGCCATACCCTGCTTGTGCATTGTACATAGGCTACTGGGAGAAATCCTGCCCATGTTGGTGTTCCGTTAAAACATCCAAAAAATGTTTACCATCTACGGCAAGTAGCAAGGATTCAACATAAACTCTCATGTTACTACTTTCACGTGACAAGCACACATATGATAAACATGTCAGCTAAGTGTAACAACAGGAACAAACTACACCAAACTACAATTACAAGTTCAGTTGTCATGTCAGGGATCTAAAAAATATTGCCAAAGCTTCCAGTAACGTGGTTAAAAAGTATAAACTCACTTGGAAGTGTTGTGACAGTCTCCAGATCCTTGTCCCCCCCGATGCTGCAAGAAAACAAACATTGGTGTGATTTGTGAAATGTAACAATTACTGTGACTATGATTTACACCACAAAGACTCCTGTTACCTCCACGATACTCCTTTATATTCTTTATTGATGTTAAAGAAGTTCTTTGCTTTCGCTCCAGTGCCGACCTGTAAACAGAACAAGCCACGGAAGTGAAGACACAGAAAAACAGCACGACATTGTGAAGACAGCGAGACGCAGACAGAGATTTTAATAAACAACCAGAACATAAAAGAGAAGTTTATCACTGATGGGAATTATCTGGCTGATAATGAATTGATTAGACAGTTCATAGTTCAATGACATCAAATAACCGATGGTGATAATGTGTCCATTTAACACACACACACACACACACACACACACACACCAGATACTATATAAAATACATAATAATAACCTGTTAAGCATTTATTTAAATGCAGCATCTATTAATTCATTTATTTAAAGATATTTAAAGACATATTATTCTTAAAACTTATTTCAAAAGCTTTCATCTCTTTGTGAATTTCAATTTTTTTGATGTTGTTTTATCCTCATATGAAGCACTCTGTAATTTTGATGAGAAAAAAAAGAATCAAATGGAAAATGTGCTATGTCTCTCACCGTTAAAGAGTCTCCCAGCGCTGCCACCACCATGATGTCTGCCGGCCTCAGCTGGTTAACTACAGATAAAACACATAGAAGAGATTCATCATCAAGATAAAGCCACAATCCTCCTCCTGTGTTATGTCACATTTACACCAGCTCCTTCAGTATTTGGGGAAAAAGAGTTTGAAGCCACCATGTATGTTACGTGCATGTGATTATCTGTTAAATCATCTTGGTGACAAACATTTCTGTTCGTAGGATATTGAGAAACTGCAGTTGAGGAATGGTGCTGCTCATTCCAGCACTTTCACTGTCAGTTTGTGGTCGTACGCCGCCATGTCTTCATTTCAGCTTGTTGCCTCTGGATAAAAGAGGACATCAAATCCCATATCGACTGTCTGCTGATAATGAACTGATGACTATCGTCTCACCTGACATTGGAACAGTGTCAGATGGAACAAGGTCCACACAGGAGAAGTCACTTCCCCAGTTCTGGAGAGGACAAAAGGCAAAAGATAGAGAGTGGCAGCGTGTAAGATGAATCGTCCTCAAATGATAAATTAGGTTTCTAAATAAATCATTAGTTTTGTGCATATTTCTATCAAAGGGACAAAAACCTGAATGAGTTTGTCTGTTGTATGTTTCTGCGATATCTTTTCTTTATTTTGATAATGTAGTGGAGTTGAATGTTTATTCATTTGCAGGCGGTTGTAAACAAGCAATGATGCAATTCTTTTTTTTTTTTACACTTCATTGCTGCACAATAAACTGTAAAGACTAGGGACAGAAACATTTACGTTTCCATAGAATGACCATTTTATAAAACCTGGAACAAGAAATTGTTGCAATTTTTCCTTGATAAATGACTTATAAATTAGTTGATTTATTTCCAATCAATAAACATATCAATCAATCATTCTTTCATTGTCATTTCACAATCGGAAATAATTGAGCTTAATTCCACTTTATAGTTGTCAAACTTTGTACCAAATCATTTCTCAAATCTGTTTTGTCCTCTCCTCCGACGGGGGGTGCTTACTTTTATGGGTCCAGGTGTTGGGGAGGGAGTGTATCTGTAATCGCTGTTGTTAAAGGTGCGAATATACGGTGAAGTCTGCAGGAAGAAAACAGAGAAGAAACTAGATTAATTCACAGCAGCTTCAAAATATAGAAAGAGGCTACATCCAATCAAAACCTATGTTTGCAATTTATTCTCAGTATTTTGTTTCCTCACAGTCGGGACATTAGAGAAACTAGGAGACATGAAACAATATTCAATTCTCAGTTTAATCAAAATGTTTTTACCTTGGTTGGACATTTCAGGTTAATGTCTGCATTGAAATCCTGTTGGGAGGTTTTGTTGCCAAGTGGTTCCAGCTAGAAAACAGGAGTCAGCGTGACAGTGAGTATAGATTTAATTTACTGGTACATTAATATAAGATTAGTGTTATTATCGTGATCATGTGCAAGAACAACTTTAATGTAGCTGGTTGCAAGAGAGAAATGTGTTTTATGTATTATTTGGAAAAGTCGTTGATCTCGCTACTAATTTACTGACAAAACATGAAATTAAATTCATCCATAAAAAATGGCATTGGGATAAAATACAGTGAAAGTGTGTGATTGTCTGTCTGAGAGTTACCATGTTGTTCCAGAGGGAGCGAGCGAACAGCGTCTGGGCCTTCTGGCTGAGGTGGAAGCAGTCGGCACTGAAGAAGGAGCGATCGGGGCGGCCATCCTGCGGAGAAGGTTCAAGCAAATGTGTTTATTTCATCAATCAGAGCAGTGAGATGTAGGAGTAGTTTGAAGGAGCATTCAATAAAAAAAAAAAACAGAGCTGCCAATGAATGGTTTCCAAACACCTCAAACAACAAATTTAAAATTAAAACGTACTAGTAAAATACATTTTTGAAAACATGTTTATTGAGTGTAACCCCATTCCTGGATTGGTCCACCAGTAAAGGTCTCTGTTCTTTAAATGAAGTGACTTTAAAATGGATTAGTGATCAAATGAGAAGGACTCTTTTACATCATCACTATGTAGCCACGGCCCTGTGATGATTCTCTTGTATAAGACAATGGAGAAGGTGACTGATGGTTCTCAGAGAGCTTGGTTTTGAGTTGTCGTCGTTACCGGCAGTCGGGGCAGAATGATTTTCCTGAGGAAAGGCTGGACGACCACAGTGAAGTCTGAGCGAGTGTCGTAGCGGCCGGACTCCACGAGGTCCTGGAGCGAACGCTTAGAGAAAGAGAGAGAGAAAGAGAGAGAGAGAGAGAGAGAGAAGGTGTCAGAGCCTGAGGATGGAGAGGAAAGTCATTTGACCGTTCATGGTGTTTGCTCACCTGATAAATTCTGTTGATGTCATCCAACATCTGAAAAGCTTTAGATTTGGGCTTTGGCAAAATAACGCAGGGGCACAGAATTCTGGCAAAGGAGAGATAACATGGTTCTAAATCAGTTTAATTATTTTATTATTTATTAGATTATAATGCAGAGAACAAGCAGGAATCATGTTTATTGTTTTATACTTAATAACAACATGGGATTATTGGTGTCAGAGCCAACTTACCTTTATATAGTAAGTAAAATAAGAGAATTCAAGAATAGTACATTTAGTTAATAGAATATGTATTTCCCCTTAAGAAAAATGAAATATAACAAAAAGAATAATGATAGTGAGAGAGGTTAAAGTGGATTTTCTGAATCTTTCTTAACTTGAATGAATTTACAAGTCATTCAACAGAGAGAAGTGATACTCACTCCACGAGCAAAGTTGGACATTTAAGTGAAGGGTCCATGTGCATTTCTCTCAGGGGGATGATGTGCAGAGGCTCTACCAGGTTGACCAGAGCTCGAGGGACCTGACAGGGACGAGCCCGGTTAATGCAAACAAACATTCAACCAATGAACATCTAAACAAAAACCACATCTCCAGTGCAAAGTCTGGTTTATTTACCTGTTTGTGCAGATAATCCAGACTCTCACGGACACTCTGGACATAACTCTCTGCAGAATAGAGCAGCTGTGAAGAGAGTCAAACGTTTTAATGTCTTGCTGTTGACACCTCGGACAGCGACTTGATGTTAGTAGGTTACTCACCGAGTTATAGCAGTGGTCACAGATGTCGTTTCCACCCACGAACAACGTGATCACTTTCCAATCGGATTCAAAATTGATTCTCTGGACGAGAAAGAAGATGAAACATGGTCACGTGACGCAGTTTGTACTTTTCTGTGTTTCTTCCTGTCTGAACTGTCAAAGCTACACACAGGTGGACGTTCCTTGTTTAAAATAATTAGGCATGTAGACCTGTTACGGTCATTTTCACTCTCCAGATATAACACATACAAGTACAACATGATTTTAAAGTGTAGAGTAAAAATAAATGAATACATGTCTATAAACTCACAGAGTCGTTCTTCATCATCTTCACCAGGGTTCGAACCTGTGATGGTATGTCCCTTAAAAAGCAAACAAAACAAAATATGGCAATGAATTGACAAAGATTTTACTCAGGCGGTTAAAAGCACATTTAGCTAAAGATGTATTGTACTGTCGGTTATATACAAATCCCATTTTCTTTTAGATTTTATGGTGGAGTAGTTTCGTCACATATTTCAGTCTCGTATTTTGTGACGATAATAACAAAACCAGGAAGCTGCTGCCTCCAGGAGGACTCACTTGCTTTTGGCTCCTGCCACAGCCTGGTTGAGAAAAGCCTGAGGACTCTGCTCTTTGCCCATACCAACGGAGAAGCCCGTCAGGTTGCTATTATAATACTTCAAGATGTCTGTTAAAAGAGAAGAGACACATTTAGGTAATAAAACAAGGTGTGTGTGTGTGTTTACATGAGTCTACATGAACCTCACAGTGACAAAAACAGACCTGAACGGACTGTTTTTAATTGATTAGAGGGACATAAGGTTATGGAGAGAGAGAGACTCACTGGGCAGAGTGGTGACAGTGGTGAGGTTGTCATCTCCACCGATGCTAAGGAGGAAAATAACATCTTTAAGTTTATTTTCTCAGTGAACGATTTGAAAGCTGTGGTTTCATATCCAGGAAAAACTCACCTCCAGGACAAACCCCTGTACTGACGCACCACGTCCAGGATGTTGTTGGATGCGATACCGTTCCCGGCCTGATGGAGGAAGAAACAGAAAATGTTTATGTGACGTGATGACACAGAACCGTACCTTCCAGATATAGAAGATCGTACAGTATCAGATTCTACTTTATTTGAAGATGTTAAAATAAGATTCCATCATATTGTGGCGTCGCTGTTCTGCATGATTATGTAATATGAACACATGGTCAACATGTCCGCTGAGACCTTTAGATCTTTAAACTGTCAGACTGAGCCAAATAATTATCTAATCAAGGTTTTTTTTATTACTGATTAATGTATAATTATCTTGTCATATCTCATTTATCACTCAAATAAAGTTCTGTCTTTACAAATCTTATAAACTGTGGTGACTAGGCATCAGGGCGGGTGCAGAAACTGTGCTAAATCAATCTCTGTATATAACTACACGCAGTATATGAATATGCATTGTTAAATAGCTTTGAAGTATTCTAAAATATCCAAGAACAATCCTTCACCTCACTGGGTGCTATGGTTGCATATTTAGTACATTTTAGAGTCAAAGATCAATCTCCATTTTTCTATTTGCTTATTTTAGATGATATGTTTCTATCTCTATATGTAGAACATAGAGAATGAGAACTCACTGTCAGAGAGTCTCCCACAGCAGCCACCCCGTTGATGTCTGCAGGCCTGAGTTCATGAACTGGGAAAATACAGTAAAAGTCAGTCAGAATAACATCAGACTCCATTTATTAGACAACACGTGACATTCAGAGCAACTGTAAATCCATATGACTCTTCTACTATAATAATAGAGCAATGCAACTTTCTAGAAATACTGTACAGTGGGATTAAAGTACTGTAAAGGAGCATTTTGAGCCTCTACAGACAATTGACACTTGAAATTCTGATAAAGTGTAAAGGATCTTACCTGAGGTGGGTACGAAGGCCGAGGGGCTGAAGTCCTCGCAGGGCATCTCTGTTCCTATGAACTGAGCAGACGCACAGAGCACATCCATGGTCAGAACTAAACAGGAAGTAATCAACAACGCCGCCACTGCCTCCATTTGGCTCGACATCGCTACTCACGGGGAGAAGTAGAGGAGACACGTCGCTGGGGCTATTTGAAGGAGAGTTTCCCTCCGTCCTCAGGAAGGGTCGGTCCTTGGGGCGGGACACAGATTGAGGAGGAGGGGACGCACAATTAGTATTATTTACACACACTGTACATTTTGTTCAGCTGATATACAATATGTGTGTGTGTGTGTGGCACAGTTCCTCACCTCAGTGGGACATGGCAGTGTCATGATGTTTCCACTGTCGTCTGTGTTGTGTTGGCCGACTGTGGGCTGCAGCTGCAAGACAGAAAACTCCTTGTCTTCATGTTTGCCACACAGAGGACAATGAATCTACATGTGTGTGTGTGTGTGTCTATAGTATGTGAGAGAGAACAGGCGTTTGTGTGTCAGGCTTTACCAGGTTTGTCCACATCTGCATCATCAGGTTATCAGTTTGTTGTGTAGCTTCGGCCTCCGACACATGTTTCCCACTCTGTTTTAGGGAAAAGGTGTATGTTAGATATAAAACGTATATCTGTAGTTTGTGCTGTGAGATAATCAGGACTCTGTGTGTGTCACTGGTCAGGAGCTCGTTCAGCGGCTCAGAGACCGAGCAGCGTTCTTGAATTGTTTCTTTACTGAACACAAGCGAAGAGCACGGCTCTCGTCAGGCCTCAGAATTCATGGTTTGCTCTTTTGTTATTGATTTGAACGGGTAAGATTAAAGCAGTCAGACTTTTCATTTTGATCTGTGAACAAGGTGTAACCCTGAGTGAATAGGGACTTAAATTTGCTCTAGTTATTTTTAATTATTGCTCTACTCTGCTCCCCCTGCACCAGGTACTTTACTAATCGTGTCCTAGTTTATCCAGTGTTTTAAATATTTCTTTTAAGAGTATTTTAAGAGACAGAAACACCTTCTCCTACAATTATATTTCTGTACAATCAATGTGCGACAGCAAATTAGTTTAAATGTTCATAGTATTTAATGTTTGAGATCTTTCACTAAAACTCTAAGGTAAAACAATTCATCTCTAAAACCTTGACTTAATAAGGAATATTTACAGTGTAGGAACGTTTCCACTGTCACACTGATGGGAAAGTTCACGTTAGAGGAAATATAATGTATGAGCTGAACTCACAGGGACGGTGAAGAGAGGTTTGTCCTGCAGAGACACGCTGAAGTCATCTCTGTCATTGTACCAGCGTCTCTTCACCAAGAGCTCGCCCAGGGACTCCTGCTCAGAGCAGTGGGAGAAAAAAGGTTCAACTTTAATAAGCTACAAGATATTTACTGGTTCATACTCCTCCACCACAGATCAGAAATCACAGCAGCTAAAATAAGCACTGGACTGAACTGTTGAGGATGAATAACGGACAAACCTGCAGGGACTGAGTCAGCAGGGTCCTCAGAAGTCTGACTTCTCCTTCGCTGTTCGCGTCCATGCACGTCCTGTCAGGGAAACACATTGTCTCTCACTATCTCCATTTTTACGAGAAACAGAAGAAACTGATAAAGTAGATTAGAGTAAGTCAACTACAGAGCACCACAGGCATTTTACAGCCTCATAATACATGTGAACCCTCATATAACATAACGTATAATTTGTTAAATGTAACACACTATGTTCCATAGAAGAATAAGAGATATTTTAAACAGAGTGGAACAAGAGAAGTTGTTCATGAAAATGAAAGCTGCAGTAAAACCAATGCGGCAGAAACATGTTTACACGAGAACTAAGTGTTAGGATCAAAGGGAATGATGTCCACTGGAATATGAACTTACTTGTGCTGTTCTCCATCCCACAATGCAACGCTGACGATTGTTCGCTTTAACTACAAGACAGTGATGTGACAGAAATGTAAAAAGTTCTGCAAACACAGTGACAGAGAAAGAATGAATACAAATACAGTTTATGATGTGAAATTTACCTGAGAGCTCAGCAGCTGCAGAGCATCGTCCACCTCTTCAACCACCGTCTGGAGAACCGACTGAACCTGCACACACACACAACAGAGGGAAACTGAATCATCATCTTTTATTCAGCTGAAACAACAAGTGAGACATCGTGCATTTAATATATATATAACATCATAACAATATTTCCCAGTTTACCTGCGGCTGCTTGACGGCACAGAGACGATCCACCTGAACGAAGAGAAGCACCAGCTTCCAGTCTCTGTCCACATCCGTCCCCTGCAGGTGGAAACAAATAACAGCTGTTTAGGTTTTCTGTTCAAATGCAGAGACTACGTCCATTTATATATTTGCAATTAAATCTTTAAATCAGAACACAAGGTGTCAGAACTTGTCAGTGTCAACAAGCTGTTTAAAACAAGAAAGATGACTAATATGATATTTGATTGGTTGAAGACTGTATATCCTAGTGTGATTGCATCATCAATACAGTAAAAGAGCCATTTGATATAAGATAAATACAAAAAGAGGTCAAACTGAAAACATCACCTTTAGATGGGAGAGCAGAAGTTAAAGCTCCTACCTTGTTGTTCTGGAGATCGAGGGACACGTCCTCTGCCTGCTCCACCAGTCTCCTGTAAGAACACAGAGAAATACAATTAAATATCGGTCACTGGTACCTCACTGTGTTCATCTTAATGTTCTGTCTGTACCTTTGTTGAGGGGCATAAAGGTTTGTGTCCTCTCTGATCAGTGCAGGATTGAACATCAACATCAGCTCTGACAGAAGGAAACAAACCCAAAGTTTAAATTAGCCTCAAAATCCAAAGCTTGTTTTTCCTCTAAAGTATAAAATAAAAGTCTGAGATCTACCTGTGAGTCTTGAAACCACTGTGGACAGCTCAGTGCTGCAGGGAAAGAAAACACGGTGCTGATGATGATTTTCAGACCTTGTGAAGCTGATACCGTAGAACGGTTGGTGCTCACTGTTGAGTTGTGCTCACCTGTGCATGTGGAGTCCGATGGAGGAGATCACAGCCACGTCTGAGGGCCGGACGCCGTTAACTTCAGAGGAAAGAAACAACATTTTACACAGAATCTAGTAACAAATTACAGGAGAATTTATTATGTGGTAAAACTGTGATTGAGTAAATTAGTTATTTTGGACTCTGGATTCAATTACTGTTAAAAAGAAGTTAACAGATTTTAGACATACTCCACATTTGATTTAATTTTTTTTACACATATTCGTAAACCAGTTTTGATCTTAAGAGCTTCGATCAAACTTTTGTGTTGATTTAAGGACGCATCAACCATACATCGTTCAAAACCATTAAATTAAATCTGGTCAACACCGGACTCACCAGTGGAGGGAGGAGGCGGCTGAGAAGCAAACATCTGAGTGCAGGGGAGTCCACTCACTGAAAGCATGAGGAGATGAAGTGTGATTTAAAAATGACTTTTATCAGGATCCCCATTAACTGATGTCGAGTATAAGTTACTCTTCCTGAGGTCCACACGAAATATTTCAAACAAAAAAACATGAAATCAGTTAAGATGCTTAGAGACAACTATCATAATTATACCAGAAAAGTATTATATTACTATATTCATATACTATAGATTAATACTATAATTAATGCATATATAAGAACTTTCCTGCATTGTATTCTTATTTGTTAACTCATATATATGATATACATATTACATATCGTTGTAACTGAACAGCCGTGGACACTCATTTTATTCCTTGGTTGTTGTTATAGGCATAAAACAGATGGGAAAAAAACTTCACATCCAAACTCATCAAATATCAAAGAAATAAAAAGAAACGAAAACAACAAGATTTTAAGTTTCCTGAAGAGATTAAAGTCAAAAAGCCTCAGATAAGCTCAAAATATATTTTTCTGTCAGTTTTCACTATAAAACACGTTCAGCTTCGTCCTCTAAAACTTTCATCAGCTACACGTTTGCAGCAACCAAACCCAAAAGAAAGAAAACCAGCAGTGAGAAGTTTTATGTTGCAGAAACCTGTTTTCCATGTGAGGCTCAGCAGAGCGATGAGAACCAGCCGTGGAAGCATCTTCTCGGTCAGATTTTGTCCTCGTGGGTCGTCTGTGCAGCCGTTCTTCTTCTTCTTAACTCTCTGTCTGCTCCTCTCCTCTCTATCTTTGTCAATATCCCTTATACCTGGTCGACAGTTGTATCATAACCATGCTCCGAGGGGAGGGACCAGACTGTTGTCCAAAGGTTTTGTAACATTGATGCTGATAAGATCCTAATGAACATTTATCATTTCAGCATGAGTGACAGTGAACACCAGAGGTTAATGTGCTGCTATTTATAGACTGTCGGGAAAATTCACTTTCACCTATATGGTTGCAATAATTAAGAACAACCATAAATATCACAATCTAAAATATGATGATAAGGAGTCAAACATGACTCTATATAACATCAATGTATAAATGTCATGCACACAGAGACATCAAGAGGTACAGTGGCAGTGTTCAATGTCATTTAGTTTTTGACAAAATAAAGTATTGTTTAACAATTCAGCATTTAACAAAATATTCTACTTAAATTTTCAAAACCGTGGCAAAAAAAATCTGCGACAAAAAAGTTTCCTTCCTATAGAACAAGTAATGTTCAAACCACAAGAAATTAACTGAAATAAAAAGCATGTTACTAAAAAGTACAAACTTTATCTCCTCGTAGAACCAATGATTGAATAAGAAATTAATCGCATTAAACCTTAAGAAGGTAATAACAATAATAATAATAACTATTATTATTATCATCATACATTTTAGTTTTATATAGCGCTTTTAACAAATGCTCAAAGAAACTTTTAATTGATTTACAAAAAACAGTGAAAGTAATAAATGTTCCTGAACGTAACATCTTTGTCTTTCACGTGAATTATACTTCACATAAGTTTATACACAGAAGCTTTTCTTTATGAGATAATCTTTACTTTTTAACTTTGCCACAAAACAAACAATTTTTCTCGGTACATGAGAAACATTTTGCTCCTCATCTCTTGAACATCACACAGCAGCAGTTTATTATCTTAGCTTAGCACAAACACTGGAAATAAAACACAACAATATCTGCCTGCCTCCAAACTTTAATGTAAATAACCAACATGTTCATGTGGTGTTGGATTTCCTGTTGTCTCGTAGGTTTGATTTCTTTACTTTAGACAGAGCCAGACGAATGCTTCTCCTGATACAGTATCTGATGAATCAGTCCTTGACCTCTCTCAACCTAAGGAATCACACCACTCTGTTGGCTTCCTGTGGAACCATGTGATTGGTTGTTGCTGTAACAGGGCAAAGCGTCAAAGGTGATTATCCTAGTTATTAGCAGAATCACATGATGTCAACCGTGTATCTTCTTGTTGGCTTCACATCAAGTCAGCCGATCATCTGGGTTTCGTGAACGTGGAATTAAAAAGTTAGACTTTGATTAGAAAACAGGTCATTTATCACTATTCTAGATAACTAGTTCTCTGCTGATTCTCCTGCAGATTCATTTCTCCTCATTCAAGAATCTGCCTTAATGTCCATTTAGTGTGTTGATAGAAATATGTGATTTTTCTACTAAATCTTTGTGTTCGTAAAGATAATCTTTTTTTAAATCGTCTCTACGACAGCAGCTGATGAAATGCTCTTTTTTACATAACGCTGATGCTTCGACGTTTTAAAACCGACTATCTCTTATCTCCCTGCTGATTAGATGTGAGGGTCTTTAAAGATGTTAGGAAAACAACCAACCAGGCGCTGACGGCTACTGTTCCTTATTCTCATGAGCTACAGACATTAACACCAGCTCTCGTCCTTCCAGCACCACAGCCGTTCACCTGAGGTTTAGTCTGTGGCTTACTGAAAGATAAAAGTACAGTCATGATCTCTCCATTGCTTCCTTGTTGCTGCAGAACTAAGAACACCTCTACTACCAGAGAGTCTGCTGCAATCGTGATTAGGTTAATCCTGATATGAGGCCGTGCTGCCTTTATAGTCCGTTATCTTCCCTCAAGGACCTTAACTCGGCTTGAACCTCCTGCTGAGGCCGAATCACCCTCACCAACGCTAATCTTTGAACGGGCTTAGATGAGCTGAACAGTTTGTCCTGTTATCAAGTTTCTGCTGAAACTTGATAATCGCCCTCATGATCTGTACGAATATTTAAAACCTGGTGTCACAGAATTATATTGACAGTCTTAAAACAGGTTGAAATGTATGTATAAACCTGACACAGAAGTTGTTTTTAGAGTAAAGGGTCAGGACATTTCCCAGTGTCTTTCTATTTTAACATATCAGCACCGACATCAGTCCTTATCACCAAAGGATTTCAAAAATCAGATTGACATGATTTTTTTGGAATTTAGCTTTATCTGTTACTTGATTTTTAGTTTTTTTTAATTGTATGATGATAAGAAGCCAAGAGCAGCTTTACTGTATCTTGACTTTTGGGCAACACTGTAAAATTAATTGTGTGGTGGCCTTGATCAACGGTGAATTGTTTTATTATGTATGATAACAATCGGCAGCTGACAAAGCAATGACATATATTGCACTTATAAATTAACTATGTACACTTATTTGCAGCTATAGTTCCTGATCAGATTTATAACAGATCTTATGAGTTACCAGTAATAAGTCCTATCATAGATAAGAATATCTATCGCTTTATAAATTAGTTGAAATGAGCTCCACCTTATAATTTAATTAAAATAAAACTCTAAAGAAATACTCTAAAACGGGTCATTTATATTGCATATTAACTGTAATATTTTTGTACTTTAATTTACTTTAGAATGCAGGATTTTCCCTTTTAAAGTAGTATTTTTACACTATCTGGATTTTCTGGGGCCATTTATGCTACTCTAAAATTTTAACAACTTTAGAAAATGAAGTGAAAGTTTCTTTTATTGATTTCAAATTGTTTCTTTGATTGCCCTGCAGTTGTAGTCCTTCACCAATAGGGGGCAGCCCCCTCAGCCCCTCTCTGCCAGCGTCCTTGAATATAATGCATCTCTTCTGGAGAACTGTGCTGCCCCCCTGTGGTCATTATTGAGAGCTGCATCAAGTGGACCACACTGGGGAGTTGACAACACGAACAACAGAGAAAACGTTTTATTCAGCTGAACTTTATTCGGACCTTTGTGATGGAAACCCACAGAGTTCCTGCAAAGGTTCCTCCTGGGGAAAGTTCCTGAGATGGAGATGCAGATGATGTTACTCAGAAAGCCAACGTTAAAAGCTGAGGCCCCTAGGAGCCATTCCTCAGTCCCCGGTGAGGACCAAAGGTGACCGGGCCCAAACTCTGTATCTTATTTTTAATCTCTCATTTTTATTGGTTTGCTTTCTCCGGACTTGGGGTCTGAATTTGGCTTTTTATTTGTATTAATTTACTTTAGATCTAGTTCTGACCCTACCAACAATATTAAACAATATGTTTTATTTAGATTTTTACTCTTTTTTCATCTGTCTCTAATTTTATTCTTGTCTTTGTGATCTGATGTTGTGTGACCCTCAAGTTACTTTTACTAATTACCTGTTGTTTGCTCTTTTATTTGTTTCCCATATTTTCCCTTAGAAACATATTTTCAACAACTTGTAACTGTGTTTTGAAAAATGTAATTTGGCTGTATCCATTTTTTGTAACTTTAGTTCTCCGTGGCCTCTCTCCATTGGGTCTAATGTTAATTTTGAGAGGAAATAACAAGATATAGTCCGAAGGTCCACATTTTCTAACTCGCTCCCGCGGTCACATTTTTTTACTCTAACTAATAAAAACTTAATCAAACTGGATCATGTTATAAACATGCAGCTTTTATAAATGTCTCTCAAGCACAAGGCACACATTCAAAATTTCTCTGCGGGAGGAATTATTATTATTATTTATATTTGTCAAACGGGCCCCGGATTTGTCTGCTACGCCACTGAAAGGGGAGGGGCTGTGGCGTCACCGGACATTGTTGACCCGCGGTGCATGCTGGGTGATGTAGGCAGACCCCGTTTAGTCCATCTCCGGTCTCCTCGCGTCCTCGGCGGCGGACTCACCTCGGACCAGCCCCGCGTGCATGTGGAGGTTCTAACGCCATGTAAGCAGGAGCAGGACAACCGACCCCTTCTCCCTGCAGGACGGACACTCAACAGACACAATGGCCGTCGGTGAGTTTTACCTGCGGCTACATGCTAGCATTAGGAGCTAGCTTAGAGTGAAGCAACAACGGTGGCAACAAAAACGACTTTAAATGAAATACAATGTCTCCAATCTGCTGGTTACACGTCACTGACACATGTCGGTGATGTGTGAGTGTTGTTAAATGAGTAAAGATGGAGCCTGTCGTCGGTTCCGCTCTGAAACATGGAGGATGACTCCCGTTAGCTGCTCGTCAGTGACTCTCCCCTGTTTCCTCCAGAGAACGTGAGCGTGGTGTTCAAGCTGTACTGCCTGACGGTGATGACCCTGGTGGCGGCCACGTACACGGTGGTGCTGCGGTACACGAGGACCATCTCCTCCGGGGACCTGTACTTCTCCACCACCGCGGTGTGCATCACCGAGGTCATTAAACTCGTGCTGAGTCTGGGCATGTTGACAAAGTAAGAGTCCGTCAGCTTCACTCTAAACGTGGGGAAACGAACACAATGTACAGGACGTGGGGTCCACGTGGAAACTATTGTTATTGTTGTCAATACTGATCAATCTGCAAACTGGTGGTTAATCGATTAATCATCTGGGGTATGAACTAGAGCCTGATCAATTGGGGGTTTTGGGGTTATACTGTAGTTAGGGACTAATACATGTTCAATACCAATATTCATGTGACCTTTATTTAAACTCTGGGACAAACTGATTGTAGATACCTCATTTACAATACAGACAACTGAAGAAGATAAAGAAAACATTCAGAGAAAACATAAATAAACACTCACATTTGTCAAGTAGGACTTAAGATAGATACAAAATTTGATTTGAATTTGAAAAAATTGAGGAAAATGTTTGAAAAAACGGCCAAAAAAGATTCTAGATGTTTTTGTCGTCCACTTTGAAACACGTAAAAAACTCGGCAGGGAATCTAAACTGTTTAAAACACTACAAACGTTTGTTAATTAAATTAATTTCAATTTAAGTTGGTCACCATTTCCTCTTCTCCTCCTCTTATTGGTCTGTTTTCATGTCTTCTCTCCCAGAGAGACCGGAAGCCTCAGCCGGCTGAAGAACGCCCTCGTGGAACACGTGATCTACAGCCCCAAGGAGCTGCTGAAGCTGAGCGTGCCCTCGGTCGTGTACGGAGTTCAGAACAACATGGCCTTTCTGGCCCTGAGCAACCTCGACGCAGCAGTTTATCAGGTAGCATTTTGGATGATGTTCAAATTAAAGTACAGTGTTCATCACAATGGAGAATCTGAAACAAGAGAATATTTGAAGTTTTTTCTGCAAAGATTATGCGAATATCAAAATAATTGATTTGTTTTGTGTTGACGACAAATCGTTTCAGCTCTAAAGGTGAAATGTCGAAAAATTGTGTTGTTAAATTTCTTACATTTTCCAACAAAAGTCTGAAACCTATGATATTTCAACTTAAAATAGAGAAAAGCAGAAAATCCTGACAAATCTGGAACCACAACCATAACCACTTTGATCCTTTGGGACATTTTACACCGTACTAATATACAATGATGTTTTTCACCAAATCTTTTACACTTGATTTTAGTGTAGAATGCCTCATATGTGGCGCTTATGTTGAAAAGTCAACAGCTACATGGTGTCTACAGGAGATGCTCGGCCCTCCTGCCCTTTTTATAAATAGGGAAAAACACATAGTTGTTTGACTCCAGCTGTGTTTTTCTGTTTAGGTGACCTATCAGCTGAAGATCCCGTGCACGGCCTTGTGCACAGTCCTCATGCTGAACCGCTCTCTCAGCCGGCTGCAGTGGTTCTCTGTCTTCATGCTCTGCGGAGGCGTCACACTCGTACAGTGGAGGCCGGTTGAAGCCACTAAAGTCCAGGTACGGGTGACATATCATCGTCTGTCATGTGACGACCCCCGTCATGGATCCTGCTTTTTATTACCTGGTGGCTCATGTCTATGTTTCCCCCCCCCAGATCGAGCAAAATCCTTTAGTTGGCTTCATCGCCATCGCCATTGCTGTCATCTGCTCTGGATTTGCAGGTAACGATGACTCTTCCTTTTATATTGATTTAGTAACTGCACATAAAACTAATCATTGCAGTCACTTAAACAACACTGAGCCTGAGTTTTCACAAGGGACTGTGTGATGTGCATTCAAACATGAAACTGATAAAAACTTATGTCAATTCACATCACAAGTTGCTGGTTCTAACTTGTGTTCCCCCTCTGATTTAAGGTGTTTACTTTGAGAAGGTGCTGAAGAGCTCCGACACGTCTCTGTGGGTGAGGAACATACAGATGTACTTGTCGGGCATTGTGGTCACACTGATGGGAGTTTTCATGAAGGACGGTGAAAACGTCCTGGAAAAAGGCTTCTTTTTCGGTTACACACCCTGGGTGTACTTTGTAGTGTGTAAGTACGATAAAAGCGGAGAACGCTTTCTATTTATTTACATGTTTTTCACAATTGTTCGGTTGACACTGTTCCGTCTGTGCTGTCAGTGCTGGCCAGTGTGGGAGGCCTGTACACGTCGGTGGTGGTGAAGTACACGGACAACATCATGAAAGGCTTCTCCGCTGCGGCCGCCATCGTTATCTCCACTGTTGCATCCGTCATCCTGTTTGGCCTGAAGATAAGTAAGTTAACCACATTGTTGACAGACTGACGGTTGAGATTTTTTTTATTGTTTTTCCGGTCCAGCCTGTTCTGAGATGAGGGCGTGTGTGTTTAGTGCATATTTTTTGATAATGAAACTATAAAAAACTTGACGTGTTATCTGATTTGAGGAACATTTTTTGGATCTGCGCCGCCATGTTTCCTGGAAACGTGTGGAATTCCAGCAGATCCCATTCTACAACTGTCTTATTCAATTCTATTCTCTTTCTCCCGCTCTTGTGCAGCAATCACATTTGCCTCTGGTGCCTTACTCGTGTGCGTCTCCATCTACCTGTATGGACTTCCAAAGCAAGACACGTCCAAGCTGAGCCAGAAGGACACAGAGTCCAAACAGAAACTGATCACTGTGTGAGTCACTGAGCTGCAGCAGCAGGACCAGGTGTGCTGGACGGTATGTGGAAGTCAAGAAGCTCCCGCCCTGGAGGGATCAGGGAGCCGATCCAGCTGTTTTCCAAATGAACACTCGGTTGGACTCGCTCCGTTTTCAGTTCATCACGTCGACGACAGCTGTCGTTCCACTTCCATGTTTCGATCCAGCTCACCAGAAATCGTAGTTTTTTTAAAATCAAATTCATGTTAGGTTATTTTTTGAAGTTTGTAAATAATGTGAAGCAATCAGTGAAACCTTGTTTTCATCTTCAACCACGCTGGAGTGACATGATTCAACTATATCCACGTTTACTTTGGGGCCTCCATGTATTTTATCAGAGGCGTTTAAATATCACACCTCCTTCTCACGGAGTTATTATTTTAGTCGGTTTTAAACCGTTCCGTGTTAGTCTCTTATGCTCATAACCACATAGTGCTGATTCTCAACGTGCCCAAACCACAGGAGAACAAACATGGACAGGAGGAGGATGAGCAGGTTGCATGTGTGATGTTTAATATCTTCACTGTCTCGTATCTTTCGTATCAGATCTGTGTTGGATTCTGCTTTGTTTTAAAGCTTTCATTAAATTTCAATGGAAATATGTTAGAAACAAATAGTGCCTCTGAACCTTTTGTCAATATACAAATGATCTAACTGGGTTTCTTAAGAGTGGGTGTTCAATAAAAACTCTTATCTCCCTTAAACAGGATATCACTTTATCAATGATTCATTTATATTCAGTGTTCCTGTTGATAAGAACAAAGCTGTTACTGTATAAAAAAGCTTCAGGAGAAACTAACTGAGCTTCTTGCACCAGTCGGAGCTCTGGCATCTACATCAACTGTGAATTACATCACTCAGCTCTTGTTTTTACAGATGTGGATAATGGTCTGTAGAAAAACTCAGTTACTTGGTCACAATCTCAGTGAGAGAAAAAGGAACCTGAATTCAAGTTTAAAAAATGCTCTTATTTTTAATATGTAATGCTCTTATTTACAGTACAGTTTATCTACAGCCACTTGCAGCAGTCAAATAACATTGGTTAAGGTTTCACATTTTATCAACCGGTGTGATGCCGAGGATCCTCATCCCGTTGGCCAGGACTGAGCAGGATCTGCTGAACAGCCGTAATCGCGCCTATTGACATTGAACAAATAAACGTTAGATGATGGTGCATTTAAAGAAATAAACATTGTATGTACATAAGGATTTCTCTGTCTACCTGTGCAACTTCCTGAGGGCTTCCCTTCACCGGCAGCTCCCTGTGTGCCGTGGCGATCAGGTGGCTGGAAGAGAGGGAAAAGGAAAAATATGAATACGCCTGACTACACAGTTGAATTCACACGTGTGCATGTTAATATGGAAGCTAAATGCATTTACTTGAGAGAAACCTATCCTTTGTTTAGAATAAAAAAAAAATTGTCTCAGAATTCAGAGAAAACTTTCTTAAAAAAATCTGGTCAGTTTTTCCAGATCAAAAATATAATACATTTTCAGGAGAACAGGGCGAAACATTGATTTCCTAAGTGAAAGCTTTACCCTTCAATTATTCTTCCATAGGTAAACACAGTCTGAAATCCTGTTCCTTACCACAGCTTTAATAAGAAGTTGACAAGGTGTTTGGGTTGGAGATCCTGGGCCGACTGATACAACACCTCGTCATAACTGCAAACAAAACGAAGACCTAATGGTTTTTAACTGGCACAAATATTTGTAAAAGGTGCAGAGGAATTAGGGGATGTTGGGGGTTGAGTGGTTTGCTTACCGAAGGAGGTGCTGCAGGATGGTGACACTCGACTGCTCGAGGAGAAGAGACGGATCGAACGTCGCAGCATCTATTTCTTCATTCCTCCGTATTAAACTGCAGTAAAAGAAAACAATTAAAATGTTCAATAACCATCTCACGAGTCTTGTTGGCTTCGGACAGGTTCAATCCATCATGCTAATGTGTCTGGTTTCAGTGGGTTTGGATTTTTAAATATGGAATTCCTGCAAGAGTGATATTGCGTTTTTCAAAACTGCAAACAAACATAAAAAAAACTCTGAAAGAGAACTAGCAACTGAAATCAGCCAGTGGAGTGTTTAAAATAAACTTTACTTGATGATTTGTACTTTCTACCTCTTTACGCTTTTAAGGAAAATATCTTTACCTGTTACTTTGCACTTGGGTTTATTATCTGACAGTTTAAGTTCATAGTTACTTTGCACATTCAAATGTTACATGCAAAACATACCATCAGTTTAGAAAATATAAAGCGTTACAGATTAAACGCTGCAGCAGCATGATATATTTATATCTTGTTTATATTTAACGATAAATTCAACATTTGGGTTTTTTTAATGACGTTTTCCAAGCTAAATGATGAATGAATAATGAAAATAGTAATTTGCTGCACAACAGAATGCAAATATTCCTGTGGTCGTGTTTTATTCTTTTCAGCGGCGAACAGACCTGCAGAGTCGAGCATGTGTGTATTGGAGGAAGACGCCCGTGTCTCCCTGTGCCTGCAGCATCCTGTCCCAGTCGAACTTGTAGTCTGAGTTCAGGGGACCTTTAAAGTCCTGAAACACAGAAATGAGAAAGAAATAAAGTCTCTGTCTCTCATCAGATTACAGAGTCATAAAGTAGTTGATGGTGAAAGTTTAAAGGTGATTTACCTGAACTATCAATGCACTGATTCCCACTTTCTCTGCCGTGTCCTCTGGGTCGTCCAGTTCCTTTGTTGCTGTGGAAACAACGAGAACTGTTGTCACTCTATTTACTTCATGACATCATTCACAAATATATAAATCCATCTTTAAGTTTGAGGTGTTGCAGTTAAATGTAGTGAAGTCAATGGAAAATCTGCACAAAATAATGTGTTAGAGTTATTACTATGATATACTAATGTTAAAATGCTTCCTGTAGCCCCTTTAAACACTTAAATACTTCGACACTCAAGCCTGGATTACTTGTACTGGGACTCATGCAAACAGATTTTTACCACTCGTGTATCATGTATAGAAATAAATCCCTTAATGTATTTGGCAGACTTTACTTTTTGATTGGCTCATGTTGTGTAACATCCTGGTCCGAGCTTCGTCCAGCACGTCCTCCAGAAACACCACCTCACCGGTCCTGGTCTTCATCCCCCGCACCAGGCCGAAGGAAACGTGCTGACAGCTGCAAGCAGGAAGTACACACGTTACTCGAGACACACACACAATACAACACTGTAACAATACTTCATTAAAAGTAGAAATGGTATTATTACTGATGTATAAGGAAACTTTAAGTTGAAACTGACTGAGGAGTGATTTTACGTCATTCATACACTGCTTGGTACTTTGATCTATACCAAATTATAATGTTTCATAAGTTTATTATATACATTGTGAATTATATATACATTTTTCTTTTAATCTTCAAAGTATCCACAGCTGTCAGATAAAAGTAGTTAAGTAAAAACTAGAAGATGTTAGAAATGTAGTGTAGTAGAGTGTAGAGCATGTAGAGTCTCTTACAAAATAAACAAACCATCTATAAAATGTATATAAAATAGTCAAGTAAAGCACAAACTGATCCAAACTGTATTTACTGAGTGAAAATGTTTCACCATCCAGGATGTGGTGTGACGAGTGTTTCTTATTAAAACATTGTTCTGTGGTGGGTGGAGTACGGATTCAATTATTACGAAATCCAAAGGAATTCCCTTTTCATTCCATTCTTAGTTTCTGCTCCGGCAGTTATAAAGACAGTGCACATAGTTTTGTTAGTAAGAAAAGTTTTCCCAGTATTTCAATATTAGATTGTTAAGTTTCTTTCTTTATAAAGTTACTGTGTATTTCCATCAGTGTGATAAGTAAATTATAAAATATATTTTACAAAACTGTGTGTGTGGTGTCTCTCCTGCTACCTCTCCGCCCAAGGATGACCCATGGCGAGCAGAATCTGGAACAACTGCTGGAAGTGAGTCGCTTGACTTTTATCCGTCTGACAAAAGAAAAAGAAAAAGAAATACAGGCACAGCAGTGATTCGAGTGTAAAAGCAAACCAGCAAGAAACTCCAGTAACAATAATAATCTAAATTCAAGAGGAAAAGGGAGTTGAACAAATCTTCACTTGGATGATATGTTTTCTACTTTTGATTGTATGAACTACTCATTACTTACATCTGCAGTGAAAAGTAGTAGTTTTTGTTGCGGATGAATGTGTTTATTACTTTGTATGAAGTTGTCTTTAAATCAAAGGGCAGCGGTGAACAAGTGAAAAGGTGAATGAGTCAGTGTCCTCACCACATAAATCATCTCATCAAAGTGGTACTTCTGTTTTCGGTCAACAGCTGCAGCCAAATCTCTGGAATGGAGCAAACGCAAAAGAGGTTAACGTTGCATGGTTGTCTGTGTTTGGATAATTGACAGTAAAGAGATAAACCAATAGTTCAGACCAGAATTTCGGTTTTATGATATGTATTTATGATTTAACCTTCTCCAGGCCTGAAAAACTATTCTGTAAAATTCTCCATTTTGTTGTGACTTGTGACTCGCACTGACCTGGTGATGTAGAGAGTGGTGCCGTCGCTGCGGAGCACTGTGCAGACGCTGCTCCCGTCTCCATCAGGGGAGAGATCCACTACACCAGTTCCCTTCCTGTAATACATACAGTGTGATGATACAACTCCCATAGGTGCTGGGTGCATATTCTTGTAAACAATACTAGAAGAAAAATAAGGTTTACATTAGACTATTTTCTTGCTAACAAACAAACACTTCTGGCACCATTTACTGATCAGAAACCATCACATACTGTCACATACTCTGAGGTTTTCAACAGGCCTCGACTCCGCAGCTGCTGCACCACTTCCTGGGCCTGACCTTGGTGCTCGGACTCCCCGGAGTAAATATCAAAGTGGACGCCTAAACGCTGCAAAGATCAGATTTCAGTTTGTGAAATGTTAGAATTATGTTTTGTTTCATTTCTCCCATCAAGTGTGTATTTTGGAGATTTAACTCTTTACAGTGCCGTGCGACTGGTTGTACCTTGTAAATGTGTTGATACTCGCTCACTGTGATGTCTCTGAACTGTTGCCATAGCGACACGGCCTGGCTCTCATGCTGCTCCAGCTGTCTAAAGAAGTCTCTGGCGTTCTGCCTCATGTCCTCATTCCGCTCTGCTTCCTTGTTCACTTGAACATACACCTGAAAAAAGACACGTCACTTGTGAAGTACGCACCATACTTTAGATCACAGGATTCAGATCTTGCACACATACAAACTCACCTCGAACAAATGCTGCAGTGGATTCTGTTTTAATTTCTCCTGAGATCCAAACTGACCGAACCCAGCGCCGAGCAAACCTGAAATCCAAGAGGAAACACTAACATCTGGGACGTTATGATACTGGTTCAATGTTTTAATATGTTGGATTTAGAGAAAGGGGGAAGCCAGATTTATTTTTAAACTTTCTTTATCTTTGTGAGATGTTTTTTTTTGTTATTGACATTTTCACCCTTTTCCAGGGGAATGATAAATGGGTCATGAATTAGAAAAAATCAGACACATTGAGGGAACTGATATTTATGAGCTTTTCAAATTTGTGCCACTTGATAGAATCTAAGGGATTATTGGGCCTTGGTGAGCTACTCACCAAACTGCATTCCCCAGTCGCCAAGGTAGTTCATTCGAATGACGTTGTTTCCGAGGGTTTGCTTTAGGTTGGCGATGAAGTTACCTGGAGAGGGAGTTCATTTCTTTGCTAATTATTCAAAGTCATCAGATCAAAATGGGAGTTCACTGTAGAACACAAGATTATTTGTCGTAATATTCTTTCATTTAGGGTTTCAATTAATTTGTTTTTCGAATTTATGACCAATTAATATACAAGTAGCAGACTTTTCACTGTTGAAAAAAGAAGCTTTGCTGCCCCCTGATGGTCAAACAATAGATCGGCTGACACATATGTTTCTGCAATGACCTAATATTGGCTGATTTATCAATCAAGCTCTAGTTCAGATCAACTCACTTCACACACATATGGATCAATATCAGCTACTTTGGCTTTAGTTACTGAATAAATTAACTCACCAATAATTGTTGACCGCAAGTGTCCAGCATGGAATTTTTTGGCAATATTAGGAGAGCTGCAACATACAAACACAACCTGTGTCCGTTAAAATGTTTATAAAAATATTCATTCTTATATAAAAGGTGAAGACATATGAAGTGAAGATATACAAAAGAAAAAGAAAATAGACAAAGACAAACATACCTGTATTCCACTAATGTTGTTCCTCTCTTGAGATTATTTAAAAGTTCACTATTTAACCCAAACTTCGTATCGTCCTGATTTTCTAACGGCTCCAACATTTTCTAAAACAAATAAAGCAGAAAGATTATAGAAACAACAGAAACAATAAAGACTATTCTCCAGCACTGTGGAAATGTCGGCTCACACACCTCCACAAAAAGCTTGCGATTGACTGTGAAGTTGATCAGTCCTCGATCAGCAGAGATGTTTTCCACCACGCTGTCCTGCTTCAGCTGAAACACACAACAAGAACCACAACTTAAAAACAACACTTTGTCTAATCTGTGACCTTTAAAGAGCCAAGACTGTGAAACCTTGTGTGAACACTACATTACACAGGTATATATATAGACACAAAAGCTGAAATAATAATAATACATTTGTTGATCGACAGAATATTAATGTGCAATAATGTACGAATACAAGCAAAGACACTTTCCTCGCCTTAACATCATTATACATTGCATTTATTTTGTGTGGAGGATTTGACAAAAGGTAGACATATCCATTAATTAAAGAAAAGAGAGGGAATATTGGATGAAATGCGTGTGTTTCCTTTGAGTAGGTTTACAAAAGTGTAGAGACGTAGTAATGCTGCTTCTGCCCATTTCCATAATTCCTGTGAGATCTATCTTACCTGAGCGGCCAAGTTTTCCGCCTGCAGCTGAACGTCTCCGCTGGACGGCAATACTCCATTGGCTCGCAGAGTGTTGATGGACAGTTTAAAGTCGGCCGTCTTCCTGAGGAGAACAAGATCAACAAGCTTTAATAAACTGGTGAGAGGACAAAATAAAACACTGCATTTTTCATTATGGTGTTTCAAAAACAAATATAAGAGGATATGTATTGATCAAAAACTATCTAATTTTATCTAACTATCTATTTAATCTATCTAATACAGAATTTGCACTAAAAGTTTGTTAATTTCCTTAAAGATGTTGAACAATATTTCTAAGTTTAAGAACAAAGATGCTATTAAAACCTACAGCATATGTAATGGCATATGTTTGTTTTATTTTGTAATATTCTTTAAAAGATGTTGAACAATAAGTAAGTCAGATTACTAAATATAATATAAATAATAACCCATTAAATGCTTGTTTATTTCTTTGAATCATAACACCAACCCCAGGATCTTGTTGTGAACTTTCCCTGCACATGACGTGTTTCTCTCTTTGATAAAGAACAGATAAATAAAGACACTTAACTGTTTCTTAAAGACAGGAACAGCTGACAGGGCTGGAGAGAACAAGTCCTCATGCTGCTGCAGGGTCCTGCTCAGCTGCACGCACATAAACACACACACACGCACGCACACGCGCACGAAGTCAATGACAGAACGAGGTTCAACACTATTCTTGTTTTGATCTGTGTCCAGGGTCACAGGCATGTTAGCATTAGCACGTTAGCATTATCATTGTAGACGTTCAGCCTCGTTACCTTCGCTGCGATTCTTCTCCTGAAGTAGTTCGCCATGTTTCCTACAAAGTGCGAACGCGACGTTTTAATCCTCGTTCGGAAACATGAAGTAAAATCCACTCATGTTGTGCTCGCAGGGTGTAGGGACGTGTGGCTAATGTACTTCCGCCCAGCAGCAGCGATTCCGGTCAGCTCGTCCAATCACAACCTTTGTTGCCAGTAACGTCACCGACTCAGGAAAAAAATGGATTTCCCGGGGTTTGTCCTACGACGCGGGTTCAACATATCCCGGATATGTTCCTGAGATCCGGATAAACTTAACCCAACAATCACAGCCAGGCTCAGTGGTCACATGACGCTGCTTATCAACAAGTTGAGATAACTCAGGTTCAAGATCTGAGCACGTGCACAGGAAAGGGGCGGGGTTTACTGCGTGTGACCAATCACAGAGCTGGTTTGACTGACAGCAGAGCCTCATATTTCACAACGAGGATCAAAGTGTTATATTAAGAAATCAGAGCAACAAACACTTCATCCAGAATAAAATATACAGAGATGAAATGTTTTATTTAATCACAAAACCGCACAATCTCCACATTGGCTTTTGTCTTATTCCCAAAACAAGAAGAGAAGATAAAATACATATTTATTAAATATATTTATTATTTATATGTTTAACTTTTTAAATGTTAAGTTTCAATGCTGTGAACACAACAAACCAATTCGGTTCACGTAGAAATGTCAGAGATGATTGTGTTTTATGATCACATAAAATCAAAGTAGTGCAAGCAGAACGTGTTTCTGCTGACCTCTAGTGGTTGAAGTTGACGTTGCTTTGCAGCAGTAGGAATGTTCTCCTGAAGGATGGAGGTTGCTACAGACTCATAGTTTCAACTAAAAAGTTAAAAGTAAAAGGCATTTTCTGAAAGACTCGAACTGAGCATAACAATAAATCAACTTTCTGGGAAACAAACAGAAGAAAATGTGGAATGTACACGAAAAATATGACCATTAAATAAATAAATGTATCAATGAATAAGTAAATGTAGAAAGACCGAAATAAATGAATGAATGAAGAAATATACATTTTCATTACAAGCTGTATGTATTCCTTCATGTATTTATTTCCACCTGTATCATTCGTGCACTTCACAGGAACACATCTCACACAGAAGGTATTTAGGGCACTGGCCCTTTAAGAGGACGCGCGTGCGCACGGCGTAGAGAAAGTTAACTCCTGAACTTCGCAGCTCGAGATTTTCTTGGTGAGATTAATAAAGAAGCAGCAGGAAAAGACGCTGCGGCGGCGGACATGGCTTTCCGCAGGAGGAACAAGAGCTACCCCTTCTTCAGCCAGGAGTTCCTCATCCAGAACCACGCGGACATCGTGTTCACTCTGGTCATTTTCATTCTCATTGGACTGATGTTCGAGGTGAGCCCAACTTCTTCTTCCTCTTCTTCTTCCTCTTCTTCTTCTTCTTCTCCTTCTTCTCCTCCATCGGGTCACTCAGATGTTTTCAGAGGTTTTCGAACTCCTCCTGCTCCTTCACACGCGAAACCAGGTCAGTGAGGAACCAGAGGGCTTTTGGGTTTGGTTTGTGAAAAAGTTCACTTTGGAAGAAATGTGCATCAGTGCTGTCGGACATGTTTAATGCTTCCTCACTTTTTATCCACCAAGTAAAGTTGAGAATGGGAGGATTGAGGCTGAGTGAGAGAGAGAGAGAGGCTGCAGGAAACTTCAGGGTTCAACCTGGAACTTTACTTTTCTACTTTCTTGTGTTGTTTGTTTATGGTTTAACCTCAATGGACGTTTCTTGAATCCATGCATAGTTGTTTAAAACCTCTTTTCTCAGCACATACATCCTCTAACGCTTCATGATGTAACTTCCTTCTCTCTTTGAATCACCTGTTTTACCCTCGCTCTTCCTCCACTTTCCAGTAAAGTCAATCCGCTGCAGCAATTTTTTTTTTGCATCCAAATTGTGTCAGAAACCACGTACAGCCGGGTTTAGGTAGGACGGGAATTTCAAATTAAAAGCCTCGCTGTGGTTAAATTGGAGTTGTAGCACACGTCCGTGATTTAGGGTTTTATTTTGAAAGGGCAAATCGGAAAGGGTGTGGTTATGGTCGCTAGCTCGACTCTGGTAGTTAACTGCCACGTCTCAATCTCTGAGCTGCTGCTGGAGGCTCAGCTGATACTCACACATACATACATATATATGCATATATACACATTCTATACACACACACATACATATACACATACATATATACACATTATATATATACACACATACACACACATTCTATATACACACATACATACATACACACACACATTCTATATGCACACATATATACACAAATATATACATATATACACATTGTATATAGACAAATATATGCACATTCTATACACACACACTCACACACACATATATATATAAACAAACATATACCTACACACACAGACATATACACATTTTATATACATACACACACACACACACACACACACACATATATATATACACATATCGACACACATACATACATCGATATACATTTACATATACACACTCATATACATACATGCACCAGCGCACATAGACACACACGTGTGTGTGTATATATATATATATGTATATGTGTACACACACACACACACACACTGTCTGACTCAATCCGGTGTTTGAATCAACAGTTTCACATACGTGTGAACAGAAACCTTCAGGCTCCACAGTCTCACTTCAGAGCCTGAAGTGAGACTGGTAGTGATCACACAGCTGCTCGGCTGAAACGAATACGAAGGAGGGGATTTCCTTCATTTTTCTTGGTTTGGGGGAGAAGAAGCTGCAGCTGGTTTTCAGTCTGACGTTTTGGTGTTGACAGTTCAAGCGTGTGGCCGCGGTGCTCAAGGGACGACTGGTGACTGTGGTGCTCAAACAGGGACCAGGCCACCAACAGGGTCCCATGTGGTTCTGATGCAGTGGTGTGTGTGTGTGTGTATATGTGTATATATATATATATATATACTATATATTACAGAAAGCTATCCAAGGCAAAAAGTTGTAAATCAAAATAAAAATCGACATTTGGAAAAGAGACGGGGCACAAAAGTTGTAATGAAGAAACTATGATGCTTGTAGTATTGAAACCATTAAATGACAGATCCCTAACAAGTTTGTAAATTTTTTAAAACAGCTTAAATAATGAATCCCCCTAAATAAAATATGCAGATCATTTTCTCACTCCAGCCTATTTAATGTGAGATCTGTGGATTTAAGACTGTTTTACAGGCAAATGAAGAAGAAATCAAATCTTTAAAAAGTCTTTGCCAATTTCCTTTTGAAAACCTTCAACAGTCCCAGAAATGATCTGAGAAGTGAAACTTTGCTGAGCTTCTCACGGTTCACTGCCACATTCGACCCTTTGAGACGAGGCCACAGGGCGACGCCGCTTTACTTCGAGAGTTTGAGGAAACACGCTCTAATGCCTCGTGTCTTCGAGGGGGATACTTCACATGAAATATTTTGGAAGCTCTGTCACAGCCTCCACATCCCAGGTCCACACAAGCTGCATCATGCTGACATATTTTTTAGCGGCACCCCTCAGGGAGTTCACCTCCCAGTGGCTAATTACAATACCAGGGGATGAGGAGGAGGATTGACTGACAGTATTACAAACATTATATATTCTGATAAGCTTGGATTCTTAATGTCTGTCCCCCCACACACACACACACATACACACATGCATGGGACCTGTTGCGGTCTTACTCGTACGCTGCTGATTACCATCTCGTCTCATTTGCAGGCTACAGCGAAGACGGCCATACTGTTCATTCAGCCTCAGTACAATGTCACCACACTGTCACCAGGTACGCACTGCAATTTAACACTTTATTATTCAGTTCATTCCCAGCAGATGATCTATTTGGCCTCAGTTTCACTCCTGCATGTTGCCATTATTCTGTTTACTGCTGTCAAAGTGCGATTACAAACACGCCTCACGTTGCACCAGGATGTTTCACACGCCTCTGACTGCAAACATGCTGTGTGTGTGTTTGTGTGTGTGTGTTTAGAGGGAGAGGTGACGCTGTACCACTACGGATGGAAGGACTCTGCCACCATCCTTTTCTACTTCTTCATCGCCATCATACTCCATGCCGTAGTGCAGGAGTATCTTCTGGATGTAAGTACGTGGTCAGTGTGCTGCATTGCATCGAGGAATCAGAGGAGTCGTACAGATCGCACACACTCATGGATATTAGTCCCCAAATATGCCTGTTTTTCTTTATTCAAGATCCATAAATGAGTTCCCCGGGAAATCTGTGAAAAAGTAGGAACAAATACATTGTCCAAGAAAGTTTTCCTTTGTCTGGATCAGCAAAATTCAACAGGATCTCTGCTGGCCCGAGTTTCAAGCTTCCCCCAAGTTTCATGCAAATCTGTTTTGTAGTTTTTGTGTAAACAGACAAATAAACAAATGCACAGGACATATGAAGACAAAGTGAACACGAACACCAGGAAATGAGTCGTTTCCCTCTTACGGTGTTTCATACAAATGCAATTAAGATAATACAAGACTCACTTAAAACCGAAGAAAATTCTTGAACCTTATTGGGCATCGCACCAGGAGCAGTATGAGCAATGTGCCCTGTGAGTACAGAGACAGGAAGAGACGGTAGCATTTGATCCATCCGACTAAACAAGCCCCTGTGTCATTGTGTAGAAATAGGCCAGTAGGTTTTATTTTAGCTCCATCACTATGGTTTCCAGAGAGTCTTGAAAGGAACACCTCTTCAGCGACAGCCACAAATAGCACCTGCAGTCCAAGTTATTTGTATCGCTGCGGCTCTTCCTCCAGTTCGGACCCGATCCAGCCGCATTTACGTGATCTGTCGTTTTTTGTTGTCCGCGCTGCAGAAGGTGAACCGCCGTCTCCACCTCTCCAAGAGCAAGAACACCAAGTTCAACGAGTCGGGTCAACTGTGTGTGTTTCACCTGGTGTCCAGCGTATGGAGCCTTTACGTTCTCGTAACAGTAAGTGAGATTTTACTCGTATTGTTAAGGATATGTGATTGTTTAAACTCTGAGCAGACACAGTGATGACGTGTCTCTAATGTCTCCACACAGGAAGGATATGTCCTGCATCCCAGCAGCCTTTGGGAGAACTATCCCCATGTACACCTCAGGTATGACCCATGTGTTCCTCTACCACTGTCAGTGTCATATTAGCAAAATAACATGGTTTGTAGATTATGTTTTTTTTCTCATCAAAATACATATAACGTACAGTAACATACTTTTAGATGTTTCACTAATGAATCACTACAAAGTGAACCCACACAACTTGAATTTTGGGACCACGAGGCCTCAGTAGCTTTGGTCGACCTCCGTTAGTTTGTGTCTTATCATCAATTCCTCTGTAGCAGATTAAACTAAAGGCAGCAACTTTTTGTGC
Organism: Hippoglossus hippoglossus; assembly: GCF_009819705.1. Classification (NCBI taxonomy): domain Eukaryota; kingdom Metazoa; phylum Chordata; class Actinopteri; order Pleuronectiformes; family Pleuronectidae; genus Hippoglossus; species Hippoglossus hippoglossus. The sequence goes on from NC_047174.1 coordinate 4,971,328, forward strand.
TGGATTGTTTGGCATTTAACCAGTTTCTATAAAGATTTATATTCTTGTCAGTTGCCTTTTAACTTCTGCTGCTTTCTCCCTCTCTCTCTATCTCCGTCTGTATCTGTGGTCCAGGTTTCAGGTGAAGTTTTTCTACCTCACTCAGCTGGCCTACTGGCTCCATGCCCTGCCGGAGCTCTACTTCCAGAAAGTACGGAAGGTCAGTGAGGGGATCCTGGGAACTGGAGGAGTTAAGGGAGTGTGACCAGAGAACATGAGTGTGTGTGTGTGTGTGGCTGTGTCGGTCTGTGTGTGTCCCACATTTGTGTGATTTGGATGGAGAATGAGAAACAACAAAAGGCTTGTACGTTTCGTGAATAAACACAGTTTTTGTTTTTTCAGGAGGAGATTTCCCGCCAGCTGCAGTACATCTGCCTGTATCTGCTGCACATCTCTGCAGCCTATTTGTTAAAGTAAGCATCCGACGGAAGGACTTTATTTTAAAATCCTGTAAACTCAAAGTCCGGCCAAGAAATACTTCTACACTTGTTTTTCCAAAATGAGTTTCTCAGCTCCTCCTTGCTCCTCGGCCCTGACTGCCTCGCTCTTGTTTCCTGTGTAGTTTGAGTCGTGTGGGTCTGGTCCTGCTCTTCCTCCAGTACGTGTCAGAACTGGGCTTCCACATCGCCAGACTCTTCTATTTCACTGATGAGAACCATCAGAAAATGTAAGTAACCTCAACACTGTCACTTTTTTCCAAAAATCCAGGTCTAATAAATTTGACATGACACAGAATCAGTATGAATTGATTTGAATACAACCCCCGGGCACAAGTGAGATGAGGTTGAATACTTGAGGTTGCTCTGCTTGTCTGTGGTGCCTCCTCTGCTGCCTCACTTGTGTTGAAAGCAAACACACAATCCCTACTGCGGGTTTTATTTTTCCACTGTAACTCAACCCTCAGAATAAAATACTTGAACTACAGACTGTTGATATTTCCTTATCACAAACACTGAACTCTTCAACCTCTCGAAGAAATTGTCCTCCCCAAGCAGCTGTATCACATGTTTTTAGTGTTTTCCACCTTTAACAGTGCATTTTATTGTTGCCTTGTTTGGTTTGAGGGTCGTCAGAGTTGATTATCTCAGCACCTTAAATCTTTTATTGATTGTGTCTCTGTGTGTGGTGTTTTCAGGTTTGACCTGTGGGCGGTCAGCTTTGTGTTTACACGGATGGCCACTCTGACCCTGATGTTCCTGGCAGTTGGCTTTGGTTTGGCTCGTGCTGAGAGCCAGGGGCTGGACTGGGAGATGGGAAACTTCAACACTGTGCTGATTAGGTAAAGCCACAACGTGGGCAGACAGAAAAACACTGTGTCCTACATTTGTGGATAATGATTCATTTTGTGGCACAGCCGTTACTTTTTACAGCTGTCATAACAACTAAATGGCAAAAAAACACCTATAAAAGAAAGTGTTGACGTTTTTGTGTTATTTTATCGTTTTACAACATAAAAACAACACAATTTGAAGCTTAGGGACAGAAAATATATGATCTCCACGAACCATTAAATTAGGTTTAATAAGTCATTATTATGATGTGATATTCAGAACATTGATTATGGAAATCTCTTAAACTGTAACTCTTAAACTTAAAGGGTTCAAACAGTGGTCTAGATCTAACCGTGTTACCAGGAGTCGGCTACTGTAAAACCCTGAGAAATTAAGGAATTCAGACCTTGATCCAATAACACATGTCAAGGCAAGAGAGTAATTTCATTAATGTGCAATGTCAGGCCCATTTCCCCCCCAAACCCCACACACAATTGCGCTAATCTTCTTGCCTTGGGGCCCCGACAGGATGACTGTTCTACTGCTGGTGTGTTTGACCCAATCCTGGCTACTCTGGAAGTTTATCCGCTTCCAGCTGAGGCGCTGGAGGGAGTTCAGACACGAACAGGCCGTCCGCAAGAAGGCAGCCCCAAAACAACCCCTACGGACAGTGAAGAGAGACTCACGTGAGTACAGGCACCTGGTCAAACATGTTTCATCACACACTGATGAACTCACATGATGAATAGCTGCAGTGGAGGCAAGGGGACAGCCGTTTCACAACATTAGTTTTCAGGAATGTGATTTGTCACGATTCCTTCTTAAAGCAACACTGTGTAACTTTCTGAGCAACAGCGCCCCCTGCAGCCAGCGGAGCTCTGACTGCCTAGTCCCACTCACTGAACTGAAGCACAACCGAATGGTGGATATTACCCATAATCCCCGGCTTCCTGAACCAGAAGAAGAACTGCTGCTGTAACAAATCCACCAAACTCTGTTAAGAATGCTTCATATTTTAAAAGTTAACTGCTGAATATTGGAGATAAATGCTGGTTTTGAATGATTTCAAAGTCTTTTTAACTGATCTACAGTTCATCTTTACTCTATAACTTGCTGGACCTGATTCTGACAATTAAAGCTGCGACTATGAGTCAGTTACACACTTTACACAGGACATCATACCTGCTCAAAAGGTTACATAGAACAAGAACAGAGTGGGAATGAAAGCGACACCATCCTCTCTGTTCCAAGTTAGTGAACCATCAAACTAATTATGAAGCCGCTGTTTTAAGGGGAAAAAGTTGCATAACGATGCTTTAAAACACAGTTTTTGTCCAGATCACAGTATATGTTCTGCATTAACACCCTCTCGCCTCACTTCTCTCTCTGCTAGTTGGTCACCATGAAAACGGAGTTCTTAAAGCGGAGAACGGAGCCTCTCCTCGGACCAAAAAACTCAAATCCACCTAAGAAAACGCACAGACTGGCCTGAACAGCAGCCTTAGCCCAGGCTAAGGTTTTCTCAACAGCAAAACAGGGGAACTGGTGGCCGGTGGCCACGGGGCTCCTGGTTGACTACGTCCTGAGATGTTACAGGGACTCAGTCGCTTGAATGCTGGAAAATGGAAACCAAGGAAATCTCTTTGAGCCCAAAAGACATTTACTCTTCTCATCATATCAGTATTTTCATACATCCACGCAGCCTGCTCCCCCTTCCTAAGGAACACCACTGTGTGCATAAAAGTGAATGCAGTAAATGGCACACAAGTTACTGTGTGTGTCAGTGATGAATGTGTCCGTGCATTTCCTCATACATAAGTACTGTATTGGTTGTAGTGTTTGCAGCTCTTCCCATTGAGCCGGCTTTGCTTGTTTTCTGGTCTGATCCATTGGAGCAGAATGAATTGTTACTGATGATATGCTATGATATGAGCTTACTGTATGCCGGCTGTAGCGTTATCCCTTAACCAAGCCAAGAGAAGGGATTCTGGCCAAACAATGATGTTCACCTATAGGCTCCTCCCAATGATTTACATCTGTCACTGGTCACTTAATAGATATGTATCGAGTATGTATGTTGGATATTACCGCATGCCATTCCATGTTTGTTTTTTTTGTTTATTACTTTATTAAATAATGCAATTTTCTCAAATAAGATAAAGACTTGTCTATGTTTCTATTTCATTGTGTACGCAACACGCATCTGTCCGGAACATGGAACGTTTGCTGTCTTCCATGTGACCTCACACACATTGTTATATTGAGTCGTAAAACAAAAAATATAAATGGTACGGACGGACAACCCGAAAACATTATGCCTCCGGCCACTGGCTTTAAAAACAACGGTATGCACATCTACCTGTGCAACTTCCTGGGTGCTATTGCGTTCATGGGAATGTGACGGAGCGGACGTATGTGCACATGCCTACATATGCACACGCATGCACACGCATTCACACATGTACACACACTATACCTACAAGTTCTCATGCTTCCAAACAGTGGATACATATAACACCCACACAGACAAATGAGAATACAGTACATAAACAACCGTCCAAGGATATTCATAATCATATAGTGTATCCATAGATGTGTAGAGATTTTATTAGATAATTTATTCAAATAAAACTGCTGCATTCACACAGAAGGACAGGCAGAATAAAATCACGAGTCACCTTGACGCTCAGACAAATAATAATAAAAATGATTAGCTGACTGTTTAACCATCTTGGTCACCTGGCTGGTTATTCGCTGCCCCTTCACCCAGCTTCTGACGCACAGAGTCCAGCGTCTGAGAAGGGATCTGGCTTGATATGGACTCCAGGTATGTAAGGACGTATTGGTCGGCATCGGTCAGCAGAAAGCGGTGGCCGAAAACTAAAGTAACAGACACGACAAAGAAGAGAAAGATGACATTAGCTGAGCTTTCGCTCTTTGGTATTGATCCCCATCAAACTTGGGACCATCGTACTGGTTGTAATAATGAGCTACACATCTCCTGTTGATGCTGTAGTATCTGAGTAAGCATTCCTTTTGTAAACCCATTTGCAACAACACTAATAAATGTAGGCCGCTGTGATCCTCACCCTCCACAGTGGCTCCAATAGCAAAGTCTGCAGGTGAGTAGAACTCCAGATTCTCCAGATTAGAGCCCGGCTTGGGGATGCGCGTCTTTTCCAGGAACTTGCCACTGATCATACCTGAGTTGCGAGCGGGCTTCTCATAAATGCTGATCATGTCGTTGGACAGGTAGTAGGTCAGAATGAAACACCGGGATTCGTCTACGGGATACTTTGACTTCTGGAATGTCAGTAACATAGGGGAAGCTTCAGTGTTTCACAGAACCTGTACACACAATATGGTGTAATAGAGTGTGTAATGTAAACAAGTCAAGTTAGGTAGGCAGTCCCACCTTGTGAGAAAGAGAAAGCCAATGCAGGTTTTAAATGTGATTGGGAAAATTACAACCAACAGGAAGGTAATGTAGAGTTGCTAGTATGGGCTAAATATGGTCTAAGTCAATTCTGGTTTTGAATTTTGTCTGGTTAATCAGTAAAATGTGTTTCCAGGGTTACATTTCCCTGGGTCATTTTTTGATTCCTGGATTAGACCAAGTGGCACATACCGATTCCCTGATGTTTACTCACCAGTGTGGCACTGTAGCGCAACTCTTTGAGGTTGTTCTCCAGCATCTTCATCACATTCTTCCTCGGAGGCTTGGGAACCAGAGACAAACAATTCTGGAGAGAATCTTCAAGTGAACCAAACCCATTGTAGGGAGGAACGTACTGTGGATGTGGACAACATGGACATGAGAGGGTTATGGACGAGAGCAAATAGCTACCACAACACAAGTCAGATTACATGGTCTTCAGTTTTGTGAAAGAAAACAACTCACCCTCTTCCTGTTGTGATACATGTCAACCTTCTTTGGTACTTTAATGGGTTTCATCTCCATGTCAGGGTGGTTGGTCTGGAAATACTCTTTAGTGAAGCCATCGCAGTCATAGAGCAAGAAGGAACGGGCCAGCAGCTTCACTGTTTGACCCACCTGGAAGTCTTTGGGTGAGAAGTACTCGTCCACCTCATGCTTTGAGACCTCCAGCACACAGCTGGGGAAGGGCCCTGAAAGGAAATAAGACAAGAACAATTATGTAGTGACTAAATAATGAAGATGCCAATAATAATAATAATTTTGCTGGAAAATTTGTTGTCATCAACTGAATGTTTCTTTTAGAAATTGCATTTTCCATAACTTTGCATCTTACGTGGTTTGAGTTGCTTGGGCAGCCTCTGTCGGTGCATCACGACCGGGAAGGGATCACGACCGCTGTTTTGTTCATGGACCTCTCTGATCTCCACTGTGTCGTCTGCAAGGTAATAGTGGATGATAACGGTCCTGGTTTCCCTGTACAGACGGTGATTGTCATCCCACAGGGCGAAGAAACACAGCACCTGAACAGAGAGCAGTTAAGAGACTGAAACTAGAACTGGTTCATTGCAGCTCATGTTTTCTGAGGCGTTTGAATAGACGTTACTGTACTAGATGTTCTGTGTTGGTAGCTGGCCAAGATTAGAGTTTGTAATAGTTACTCAGGGAGTTTGGAGCAGAGGGAATTTACTTTACCTTGCCGTCCATAGTGAGAAACTGGTGTGTGGGGTCGAATTCTGAGGGCGTGATGTGGCAAGGCTGAGGGATTATTTGTCCTTTGGTGTAAGGGTCAACTGGCATCGGCTGAGGGTCGTTCAAAGCAATTCCCTCACTTTCAAAGAATTCCTGTTTACAGGGACAGAGATTATTTTCAAAAACTGACAGGTACATATTAAATATACAGAAAAATAACGAGCATTCGAACAGGTTGTACCTTTGTAAACTCATCACAGTGTGTGATGCGGTACTTGACCCCATACACATCCAGGTCTATGCCAAGGTTGAGGTCTTTATAATGGTAATGCTCTCCACGTTCATTCTTGGGCACACGCTGCCGTTTCAACCGTTTCCCCTGCAGTAACCCAGAGTTCTTCACTCTGGGCTCATAGAGGAGCATGCTGTCATCCTCTAGGTAGTAGTATATCATCACAGGGCGCACGCGGTACACCTCGTCAGGTGAAAACAGGACGTCCTCCTTAAAGTGTGCATAGAAGCGCAGAACCTACAACACAAAAGGTTGGTGAACAGACAAACAACGGATTGATTAGACAGGTAACGAAGCAACAAAAAACATCCAACACTATTCTGAGTCTTCAAAGTTGGACCTTACCTTCTTGTCTAAGGCCACGTGAGATGGTACGAACCCTTCAGGTGGGATCTGGTAAAGGGATCCAAACCTCACGTCCGGTGTCATCAAGGTCAACTTGTTGATCTTCTGCTGGATCAGCTGCTCTGACCGAAGAGGATCCTGTCCGATGGCATCACCGGGGCGATGGGGCAGAGGGAAGCCGTTCTTGTAGTGGAGAGTCTGTGCTCGATGGAAGGCAGACTTCTGCAGGGAAAGATCATTGACAAGAACATGGATTAGATCTTTTCAATCTGATAAGAATACATAAATCAATTCAAGAATCCAATTAAATTGCTGTCCAATTAATTTTGTATGTGATCCTATTGTTACAATTCATACAACAGCACTTTACTACATAAAAACCTGTCGGACACACAACCTAGGAGTGGACAGAAAAATACTAGTAAAAGATAAATAATTGGAATATATTATTTCTTATGTTTAATAGAAAACGTCACCACTTGACGAGACCTCAACAGAGATTTTTATCTTGGTAATTTGGATAGAAAATTTAAATTAAAAAATCTGCTTAAACTGGAGAAATGCAGAAAGTACATTAGTAGCACAGCAAGTAAACTGTAAATATTATATAACTTCAGTTTGGCTAACCGTTGTGAAACGTTTAACCCTTCGGTTATGTAAACTTAAATACATTTTAAATCAAGATAGCTAGTTACACATTAAGTAATTAGCATACAAAAACGTACGTACCGTGACATCTCGAAAAGTGTTTCCAGGTAAGAACGGTAATCCGTGGCTGTTCCAGTACCAAGACATCGCTCCAAATAAACTTTTCACTGTGTTCGTATTCTTTGTTTCTTCAGCTCTACAACCTGTTAAACAACATCATTTATACTTGACGTTTATTGGAACCGAATGATCACAATTGAGGCCATAGAAGTTAATTGCATAGTCAGACATGACAGTATGGTGTTCGTAGGCAATACTATAGTATTGTCTCCGATTTGTATATATATTTGCTATGTCTATTATTCATGTTTAGGCAATATTTGGAAATGAGACTGTAACTAACAAGATCTATGGATGGGTTTCAAAAAAATAAAGTAAGAAATTATCTTTTTTTCCCCCCCATCATCCATATGGCCCGAGTTAATAGTCAGTCCTGTCTGTAGGAGCAGCTTATGGATGTTTGAAATCATTTATTTTAAAAATACCTTTTCCCTCTGGCCAAAAAGTGAATGCAGGTTTGTACACAAATGTGTTTTTCTGCTTCAAAATGCCTTCTTCTTTTTTGAGGTTTGTTAGCGGGTGGCAACCAACATGAACGTGCTATTCCATCAAAGCTCACCTGTATTTCACAGGTATAAAGGAGGGGTCCGACATTCTAGACTTTAATAATTGCCCACAAAGGTTTTCCTTTACATTCCATTTGTCCTTCACATTGTAGCCACTGCATGATGCCTTTGATCTCTGACAGTCATGTTTTCGAAAAAACCTGATCTGACTCTGTTTGATCATTGGAATCTGAAGGAGACAGGATTGGACGAAAGATTTTAGTCTGACCTAGATAACTCTGATTCATATTACAACACAGTAGGTAGCCATAGAAGAAGAAGAAGAAGAAGAAGAAGAAGAAGAAGAAGAAGAAGAAGAAGAAGAAGAAGAAGAAGTGCTTAACCAACAGGATCTTAAGAAGGTGACAGGGAAAGCACTTATTCAAATCCATAGTTCTGGTAACTTGACTGAGGAGGACAAGAGAGGAAGAGCAAGGACGAAATCAGCTCATCCTGGAATTCTTGAGGGAAGGGAAAGTTCAAGGGGCACGTGATGACATCAGCGATACTCAGCAGTAACTGCAGCTTTGCAGCGATGCTTCCGGAAGTAATGATGCTACAGTGCACCCTTGGACGAGAGCTTGTGTGCGTACAATCCGTGCACCTTTACGTTGGTTGCAACCCGCTAATAAACTGAACAAAGTAGTCTTCTTCTACTTTGTTCAGTTTATTGATGAAGTGATCAACCAATATTGCACAGGCTTGACTAACCTCACTCTGTGGAGTTTGCACAAGTTGTCAGATTTCATTAGACAAATACCTCTTCACGTTTTGCATCCAGTTTTATTTATTTATTGTGTAATGAAGTACTCTTCAAAGGCTTTGATTCATATTCTTGTGGACAGATTTATTGAGCAGGGAACAACACTGAGGGCATCTAGCCTTCACTGGCATCACGAGGCATCTCCTCTACTTCATCACCTGATTTTAAAAAAAAGAAAGAAGTTAGGGCTTAATTTGCTGAATATTGTATTAGTGCATTTAAAGAAGGTGACACCGAGTATCACTGACAAACAATTTAATAGAGATGATTAGCTGACTGTTTAACCATCTTGGTCACCTGGCTGGTTATTCTCTGCCCCTTCACCCAGCTTCTGACGCACAGAGTCCAGCGTCTGAGAAGGGATCTGGCTTGATATGGACTCCAGGTATGTAAGGACGTATTGGTCGGCATCGGTCAGCACAAAGCGGTGGCCGAAAACTAAAGTAACAGACACGACAAAGAAGAGAAAGATGACATTAGCTGAGCTTTCGCTCTTTGGTATTGATCCCCATCAAACTTGGGACCATCATACTGGTTGTAATAATGAGCTACACATCTCCTGTTGATGCTGTAGTATCTGAGTAAGCGTTCCTTTTGTAAACCCATTTGCAACAACGCTAATAAATGGAGGCCGCTGTGATCCTCACCCTCCACAGTGGCTCCAATAGCAAAGTCTGCAGGTGAGTAGAACTCAGGATCATCCACAGTAGAGCCCGGCTTGGGGATACGCGTCTTTTCCAGGAACTTGCCACTGATGATCCCCGAGTTGCGAGTGGGCTTCTCAAAAATACTGATCATGTCGTTGGACAGGAAGTAGGACATAACAAAATGTCGGCCTTCGTCTGACGGATTCTGTGAGTCCTGGAATGTCAATAACATAGGGACAGCTTAACCAAACAGAGCAATGATCTGTTTTAATAATAATGATAACTAATCATTTGCATTTCAGGACCTGAGGAACGCAGGTAGCGTTTAGGCTCATAGGGTACATTTAAATCTGTGATCTAAGTAGGAGCAAGCCCAGGTAGGATTTTAAATGTAATAAGTAAAATTACAGCTAACAGGCAGCTAGTGTAGTGTTTCCTTGTATGTGCGTAAGATGGTCTTGGCAATGGCTTTGAATCTTGTCGGGTTAATCAATAAAATGTGTTTCCTGAGTTACACTTCTTGGGTCATTTTTCTCCATCCTGGATTAGACCAAGCGGCACAAAACTGTCGACTCACCATTGTGGCACCGTAGCGCAACACTTTGAGGTTGTTCTCCAGCATCTTCATCACATTCTTCCTCGGAGGCTCTGGAATCAGAGACAAACAATTCTGGAGAGAATCTTCAAGTGAACCAAAGCCATTGTAGGGAGGAACCTCCTGTAGATGTGGACGAGAGCAAATAGTTACCACAACACAAGTCAGATTACATGGTCTTCAGTTTTGTGAAAGAAAAGATGAGATATTTCTCACCCTCTTCCTGTCCTGATGCACGTCAACCTTCTTTGGAACTTCAATGGGTTTCATCTCCATGTCAGGGTGGTTGGTCTGGAAATACTCTTGAGTGAAGCCATCGCAGTCATAGAGCAAGAAGGGACGACCCAGCAGCTTCACTGTGTGACCCAGCTGGAAGTCTTTGGGTGAGAAGTACTCGTCCACCTCATGCTTTGAGACCTCCAGCACACAGCTGGGGAAGGGCCCTGAAAGGAAATAAGACAAGAACAATTATGTAGTGACCAAATAATGAAAATGCCACCATATAATCATTATTTGTTGTTATTTACTATTTGTTTTCTTTTAAATGTCTTTATCCATACCACTGCAACTGCTTCCTCATACAAATTCAAGCCAGCAGTTCAGTTTAGCTTCAGTTTGAGCAGAAATTGAAACTGCGTTTCCCAGTCTCACGACTTTGCATCTTACGTGGTTTGAGTTGCTTGGGCAGCCTCTGTCGGCGCATCACGACCGGGAAGGGATCACGACCGCTGTTGGGTTCGTGGACCTCTCTGATCTCCACCGTGTCATCCGCAAGGAAATAGTGGATGGTAACGGTCCTGGTTTCTTTGTACAGTGAGTCAGCGTCATCCCACAGGGCGAAGAAACACAGCACCTGAACAGAGAGAAGTTAAGAGTCTGAAACGAGACCTTGCTCATTGCAGCTCATGTTTTCTGAGGTGTTTGAATAGATGTTACTGTACTAGAGGTTCTGTGTTGGTAGCTGGCCAAGGTTAGAGTTTGTAATAGTTGCTCAAGGAGTTTGGAGCAGAGGGAATTTACTTTACCTTGCCGTCCATAGTGAGAAACTGGTGGTAGGGGTCGAAATCGGAGGGTGTGGTGTGGGAAGGCTCAGGGATTTCGCGCCTTTTGCTGTAAGGGTCAACTGGCATCGGCTGAGGGTCGTTCAAAACAATGCCCTCACTTTCCATGAACTCCTGTTTACAGTGACAGAGATTATTTTCAACAACTGACAGGTTAACTATTAAATATACAGAAAAATAACGAGCATTCGAACAGGTTGTACCTGTGTAAACTCATCACAGTCTGTGATGTGGTACTTGACCCCATACACATCCAGGTCTATGCCAAGGTTGAGGTCTTTATACTGGTAATGCTCTCCACGTTCATTCTTGGGCACACGCTGCCGTTTCAGCCGTTTCCCCTGCGCTAACCCAGAGTTCTCCACTGTGGGCTCATAGAGGAGCATGCTGTCATCCTCTAGGTAGAAGTATATCATCACAGGGCGCACGCGGTACACCTCGTCAGGTGAAAACAGGACGTCCTCCTGAAAGTATGCATAGAAGCGCAGCACCTACAACACAAAAGGTTGGTGAACAGACAAACAAAAACCATCAAACACTATTCTTAGTCTTCAAAGTTGTACCTTACCTTCTTGTCTAAGGCCACGTGAGCTGGTACGAACTCTTGAGGTGGGATCTTGTAAAGGGATTCAAACCTCACGTCTGGTGTCGTGAAGGTCAGCTTGTTGACTTCCTCCTGGATCAGCTGCTCTGACAGAAGAGGATCCTGTCCGATGCCGACAGTGGGGCGACGGGGCAGAGGGAAGCCGTTCTTGTAGTTGAGAGTCTGTGATCGATGGAAGGCAGACTTCTGCACGGAAAGATCATTGACAAGAACATGCTTTAGATCTTTTCAATCTGATAAGTATAAAGTCAGGAATCCCATTAAATTGAAGTCAGATTAACATTGTATGTCATCCTATTGTTACAATACACAGAACCGGGGAGTGGACAGAAAAATACCGGTATAAGATAAATAATTGGATTGAATTATTTCTAAAACATCTCTACTTGAGGACACCTCAACGGAGAATTGATTTCAGATTTTAATTCAAGTCATTAATTTCCCTCTGTTATTAGACGGCTAAAATTAAAAATGAGTTTAAAGTGGAGCAATGCAGGGAGAACATTAGCATGACAGAAAGTAAACAGTCAATATTATATAACCTTAGTTGGCTAACGTTAGCTGAACCTTAAACCGTTGCGTTAAGTAAACTTATACGTTATAATTGAAGCTAGCTCGTTTCACTTTAAGTCATTCGCGTAACAACCGTATACGTACCGTCACATCCCGGAAAGTGTATCCAGGTAAGAAAGGTAATCCGTGGCTGTTCCAGTTCCAAGACATCGCTCCAAATAAACCTTCCCCGGGTTATAGAACTATTCCTTCAGCTGTATATGAGGATAAACTATAGAATGTGTCTCTATAACAACAACAAAACAACAACCGCTGCTGCTGCTGCGCGACAGCTCCACCGTGCTACTTGTGTGGTCTCCATGGAAACGGGACAACAGTTTAACCCCCCCCCCCCCCCACCAAAAAAACGAAATAAATTACATATATTTTTTAAAAGCTCAAAAATAATAATTAAGAGTAAATGAGATGGAAAAAAATCAATTAAATTAAAGTTAAAAAACAAAATAGTGAGAAATTAAAAACTGATGAAATTATAAAAACCTTAAATAGTCAACTATACATGATTTAAATTTGTATATACTATATATTGAGTTACGACTATAACTGCTAGAATCACTGAAATGACTTTAAACTATTCTCTTTAGGTCGTGCAAATAAATAATTTGGTGATTTTTAAGCTGTACAATTTACACAACCAGTAATGCCTTGAAAGTCCCACCAGGGGGCGAGCAAAACCAATAAATGTTCCCAGAAAGAAAAGCAGACAGGTCATAAATGTGTATATAAAAGTATAAAAGCTCATGATCAGCTCATTGCACTGTTTTATAACTCTATATAGCTGCGTGAATAAACTCTTCATTATAAGATCGGGTCATTTAAAAATCCCAAATATGATAAAAGAAAGAAATGTGACAAAGAGTGGATGAGTTATTTTTGAGCAGTTTATTCCAAGCACAGGAGTCATATTTTGGTCTCACTTCACCAGCTATTGGCACATTTGAATCCCATTCAAGAACTGTCTTTATTAAAAAATAACCTACATTGAGTGGCAGTCTTGACGTGGATGACCCCAATATGTCCTGTGTGCTCTCAGTTAAAACTCCAACCAAGCTTTTCTTTTTTTCTTTTTTCTTAAATGAAAACTATATTTTTTTTCTATGCTTGAATCCAGGGCAGCACAAACACACAGAGCTGGATTGACAATAGCTTATATTGTGACGATATAACTGGCGACGTGATTTTACGAGGAGCAAATGCTGCAGCGCTCGTTCCTTCTTCAGACGGCCGTGACCAGGCGATCACCACGAGCATCTGTGTAGCACAGGTATCTTTGAGAAGAAGAAGAAGAAGAAGAAGAAGAAGAAGAAGGCCAACATCTGACATTCACTATAATCTGTGAGAAAAAATAGTTTCCAACAAATCCACTTGAACAACAATTGGCATATTTACGACATTTTTACATCTGATGAGACGACAAGTGCAACTTTTGACATTTGAGACATTCAGCTTTTTTACACGTGCTCCACTCCAGCGACAGTTAGACGGGAATACATGTACGACCAGATAAATTTGGTGTTTTTTTTCTCCAATCTATAAAATCATTTGACCAGTTTCCGAGTGATAACAGGAGCTGCACTCTTGAAAAGTAAAGAGAAGGCACTGCAGTGTATATTAAACATCGGGTATCAAAAATAAGGTTAAAATCGCTGAATCATCCTCTTGGAGGCTCTTTATATGACATCTTTAATTTTTCTTTTTTTTAATTTAATGCTGACACAGCTGTTGAAATGGGCCGATCCCCTTCTCAGGAAGCGCAAACATCACTCAAAGAAACACAGAAACACGAGGATTGCATCCCTGAGGTGCCGGACAACCTTCGCCAAGTATAAAAAATAGCTCATAACAAACCATACTTGAGAACAAAATAATACACAACATCAATAAACTATTAAATATCATAAAATATATTTCATAAGGGTTGAGATGGAGTCCCCCCCCCCCAAAAAAAAAAATCTTTTGGTTTTTTTAAGTTCAAAAGGCAGCATGGTTTTTTCTTTTTTCCCACTGTGGAGAGATTGTCTTACATCGTCCAGTCAGCTGCGTTCATCTTTACGCCGCCTCCTCCATTAAAGTCCACACTTAAATACTGGAGGGTTCTTCTGAGCGTGAAGCCCCAAGTGTCTCTTTCAGCTGCTCCGCGTTCTGCATAGAACAGACCCATCTGAGGCCCCGGTCCTTCAGTCACCATGTAGTCTCTGTGGGCCAGTGTGAAGGCAGCCGACCCCATAAATCCCCCCCCCCCCCCACTTCAAAAAGGCCTGCGGAGGTCACGGGCAAGGCAGTGTAGCCTTTCACCCTCTCTTTCAGCGGAGAGAAGCGGCCGAGAGCTGAGCTTACCATGCAGAGAGCTTATTCTCTTACTAAATGGGGTATAGCTTATGACACCCAGAGGAATATGCCAACCGGCAGCGAGGGAGGGCTTTATTTCCAGGTCTGCAGCAACCTCCACAGTTGTGTGGCCTCGTCGGGGGCCTCGCCTCCAAGCCAAGTGCGTTCAAGTCATGTGATCTTCCTATGAAAAGCCTCAGTAATACCGGTTGAGGCTCCGTGTCCCGGGGATGTCCGGTTGCCCGTTCATCCAGATCTCCCGGATGATGCGCTCCCTCTCCTCGAGCCGCTGCGCCCTCTCCAGCTCCTCCGCCGACGTGAACACGTTCATGTTGAGCGTGCGCTCGAACCGCCGGTGTCTCCGCGCCGACAGGTCTGAGGTGGTGTCCCAGTCCGAGTCCGAGTCGCTGGAGTCGGACGACGTGTCGGCGGGACGGGGCCGTTTCTTGGCGGGGGGCTGCTTGCGGGGCTTGCAGTCAGTGCGACAGGAGATCTGGACCACCAGCGCGAAGAGCGTGAGGAAGAGGCCCAAACACACGCCGCAGACGAAGAAGAGCGCTGCCCTCTCTGGGTGGTCTGAAAGGGAAGGAGAAGAGGAAAATGAGCGAAGGAAATTCAACATGTAGTGGAGCTCTCACAGAAAACATCAAACATGTAATTGGATCTTTCTGAGCAGGTCTCCTTCTTATTTTTCCTCTGACCTGTTCAGCTGATCCGTCATGAAATATTTCACTCATATGTCTCACTCGCTGTAATGAACGCTGGCTGCAGGCTCACAGCTCGTATGACTCACTTCCCTGGCTTGGTGTTTTGGTTTGGTTATGTCTCACAAATCCCGTTAACCGTGGTACATTCTGTACTCCTCCACAAACACATAGTGAGTAAGACCAAGCTGCTTCTCCTCTTCGCCACAATAAAAATCTGTCTTTCATTGCGGTTGTGAAGCAAAATGACCCACATTGCATCAATCACAGATTTAGGTGTGATACTGTGAGGCTGCTGCTGCGTCCTGCAGACTCTCCCTCCAGAGCACCACTCATATTAGGGACTTTCTCATGAATGAATCCAAGCAGCTTCCTGCTCCAGGCTGCGGCCACATTGTGGATCGTGATCATGGACCATGGTGGCAGCAACTAGATTACTTAGATATACAATATGCCTGTACGCACATGTACTACGTTTACTGGCAATACCGCTATCAATACAACACTCATTACTGCTCCCTTCATCTCTGTCATACTTCTTTTGTATAAATACTTTAAACACTGACACACCTCTGCAGCTATGTTCGTCTTTTCTTTTGAATGTTATTCAATATTGTGCTTTGCTGCACGCCGCATCTATTGCACTTCTCTCCGTCCTGCAGGATCCCTCAGTTTCGACTTCTGGTAGTTTCCCCACTGCTCTACTTCACACTGGTATCCCCCCATATACTGTGATCTTCTTAAAAAGTCTAAGCTCATTCTTTAAAAGATTTATACTGGTCGAATATTCCTCAACCTAACATAAAATGTTATGGCAGCTTACAAATGTGAGAAAACCTTTCCAGCTACAGTAGAATACATTACAGTGTATATACATATAATCATTCAACTGAACGTACTATGGAGTTCACTTCTTATAAACTTTTAATTTGAGTGGGAGGTAATAAATCAGGAAATATCCAAACACCCAAAAATGTTCTGCTTCGCTTTACCAGCTGGCTGAAGCAGGTGACTGATGGTGTGTGTGTGTGTGTGTGTGTGTGTGTGTGTGTGTGTGTGTGTGTGTGTGTGTGTGTGTGTGTGTGTGTGGTCATTATCTTCTCTCAACATCTGCGTTCCTCTGGCCCACATTTACCCACCACTCGGTCCAACGAGAAAGGAAACAGGGGATTTTATCCAAATAAAAAACGCACCACACACACGAAACCTCTCTGATTTCATTGGCCGAGAAGGAATCAATAATGACAATGATGTTGTAACATTAGATCTTTGCAGCGGAATTTCATCTCTTTAAAAAAAAAGAGGGTCAGAGGTTCGATATCCGTCTCTGTCCATGTCAACACTTTGATTTTGATTTCCCCACCTGATACGTAGGTGTAGGCTGCCAGTGCGTTGCTGATGAGAGCCATGTTGGCGCTGGAGGTGGAGTTGATGATGGGATTCATGTCTCTGGGCCGCAGCACACTTTCCTCTCCTCCTCCTCCTCCTCCTCTTCCTCCTCCTCCTCCTCTCTCGGCGTCTGAAGCCTTCTCCTCGTTGGGGTCCGTCTCCCTGACCTTCTTCTTATCTGTAAAAGCCAACGGAGCAGGAAACTTAAGTAAAATTTTCTAAATGTGATCAAGTATTTGAAATAGAAGATGTTTTTGAAAGGTTTTATTTGTGATACACTCTGAGATCATATTCTGTGGTCCCATGTGCAGTGACACACCACAAGTGTGTTTTCAACTACACGTACAGTCAGATTATGACGGCGCTGCTTTGCTCATTTATGGTAAAGTGAGTGTGTGTTGCCTTTGAGGTATTGTGACTTCAGCGTGCGCACCAGTGACTCATCCACTGTGGTTTTTTAAATTTAAGGCTTCTGTAAAAAGATGGATCACACATAGCGAAACACACACACACACACACACGTCCACAGAGGGTTGTGTGATTCAGAAGATAACACAACATCCGCTTCTGTTAAACTCATTCTGACTCAGGTCATTAAGGAACAGAGAACCACATGGGAAAAACATGCACTCGGGCAACATTTCAAAATAAATCTCAGAAAACGATCTATTTATGGATGGGAACAACTGTTTCCTCTGCTGGAATTGCACCGCAGCATGACTTCTGGCAGTGTTTACGTGCCGGGCTGTGTTGTGTATTAAAGACTAGAGGAGCTGAGATGAGAGAGGAGGCAAAAGAGGCACAGAATGATTTAATTAAATAAAGAAAATGCCATATTTCTGAGTATAATCGCTCCTAGTTAATCCGACAGAGCTGTTTAGGTGGGACAGAGTAACTTAAGCTCCATGAATGAGCAAAAAAACAACCCTGAAGCTAAGACGTCAAAATAAAGAGCAGCATTCAGGATCGGTGTGTGTTATAGTCATATTTCCATACTTGATTTTTTCTTTTGACCGTGTAGGTGAGCATGCTCCAGTGAACCGTCACACACACCGATGAGCTCTAATTGCAGAGTCTCCGAGGTGTGTCAGGCCCACTTTATCTGATAAATGCAGTTTAGACTGGAAGTGCTCACTGTAAATGTTTCCACCTGGACCCACTGCTGTGCCGCGCACATCGACCAACATTCAACCACAATCCCTCTTTGTAACACGCGTAGAAACGGCCAAACAATCGGTCAGCAGAAAAGTCTTACAGAGCTAGAAAACACAAAACAATGGAAATACAGCAGCTGATCGTCCCGTAAAATACTTTTGACACGATAAATCCAGGTGAAATCATTTTTAACGACCAAAAATATTCACTTAAATATTAAATTGCAGTAATTAAGCCTCATGGTAACAATAAAAAAATACTATAAAAGAGGTGCGTTATAGACGTTAGAGGAGCTGGGTATACTAGTTGGCATCATGGCTCCAAAAATAAGGACTTGACTGAAAGAAAACCTGTGGCCAAAGGATCTCTGGGAAACACGGCTGCAGAAACAGTGCAGTAATAAGCAGTGAGCACCAAAGATGGAGTCAATAAAAAGTCAGAATCTCGTGGTTTACAACTTTAACCTCTTTAACCTTTCTAACAGGCGGGTCAGTTTCTACGAAACGATCTTGTCCTGCCGAGCGGTGTTCAGATTCATAAAGTTTTATATTTTGGAAAGAATGAATCTGTGTCTCTGTGTCCCTAAATAAACAAAGAATGAGACAAATCAAATGAGGGGATAGAGACGTGCATCGGGTTTCACCTTCATATGATTCATCCCCCATCGTCCCATCAGACACGGAAACAGGTTTTTCCAGATGAGCTGTAGGTGAAGTGTTCGAAACCAGCGCAGGGAGCATTCATGTGTCAGCAGCACACATCTCCTGTCGTAACTCCTCATTCATCCGTCTATCCTCCTAATCAGTACAGTGCCGGTAGCTGAGCAGAGTAATTAGTGTGCTGGACGCAGGCCACCATCCCTCATGAATGAAGCTTTGTTTAACTTTTCCTTCCTTGCTGGCATCTCCCCACTTTTCATTCTTTCATTCCATTGTTCTCGCTCTGTCTTCTCCCTCGTTCTCTCTCTGGGAGCTTGACATTATAACAGACTGATTTAGACTGTGGTCACATGTAAGTGCAATCACTGGGTCTCGGAGAGACGTATATTTTTAAGATCTACGATCATAAATAGCACAGACCAGTGGCTCTGCTCGGATACACATGGAAACAGTTAAACTCGTGTGACATTAAATACACGTACATTTATGCCCGAGCTTGAGACCTGACCCCACTGTTCCTCTTGATGCCTGGGAGGCCTCGTGACTGTTCAGTGTTAACTGCTCTCCATGGGAGGCATTGTGTGTGTGTGTGTGTGTGTGTGTGTGTGTGTGTGTGTGTGTGTGTGTGTGTGTGTGTGTGTGTGTGTGTGTGTGAGTGTGTGTGTGAGTGTGAGAGAGAGAGTGAAAGAAAGCTTGTGTGTTTGTCGTTTTGCTCACCTGGGACAGCGTCAGGGCTTTTGACCGAGCTCCCCTCCGGAGGACCGTCTCCCACTATGTTGGGGTCATGGGCACCTGGGGGAGGGGAGAACACCGGTGGTCTGGGGCTCTGCTCCTGGAGCAACTTCTTTGGGACTTAAAAGAGAGAAATAGATGGAGCGAGGGAGGGGAGGTTGGGAAAGATGGAATCAAAGAAGAGAAGAGACAATTATAAGTATATAAATGAGACAGTTACTTCCACACTAGACCCAAACAATATACTGACAATCAATCAATTTTACAAGCTGCTCTCTTGTGTCTTTTTTGATTAGGTATTTTTTAAATTCCAATTCATTTTTAAAAAGATTGTGGCAGAAATAATGTCTAAGACAAACACTGACATATCAAAACTCTTTTGAAGTGAAACCACATTTGCAAGCAGTTGCTTATTCATGCATTTACCACACACACAGTTCTATGTTATTATCCGTTTGAAGCTATGTAAGTGGCCACCTAAAAACACATAAGTCCAATATTCACTCTCTTTTTGCTCTGGTGTTGGTCTCCGCCAACTCAAAGAGCAATTAAATGGCTCTTTAACTTCACCAACTAGTCTATAAATCTGTCCCCAGCAGGTAGTGAACAGCGGATTTATCAGAGCCACTAAAAACAGCAACATCTGAAAACGACACAGTTAATATGACGACTGTAACTTCTTTAAATAACTAAAACATTATAGGTCGTATCGCATGTATATGCAACTCAGCCAAAAATGCGTCTGTGTGCAAATTAAACCGGCCGGGGCTGAATTATGGAAAAGGGGAGCAACTAACAACAAATGTCTTTATCGGTTCATCTGCCGTTTACTTTCTCAGCGTTTGAAGAAAATGAAAAATACATTTAGTTGACGTGATCAAAATGATAAAAAATGCTTTTTTAATCTGAACCCAAACAGACACAAGCACATGTTCACATTTAAGAACCCGTGGATTTCTGCCTGGAAAAATTACCCAAGCGTTTGACTGATAATCATTATTTTTGTAGATTAAATGTCGGTTGATGGAGCCAAACACAATGAGTCTGCTAACTCTCATTTAAAGTAATGTGACAGTCAACATTTCACATGCATTATGTCAAATAAATTGAATTTTTAATACAATTTCAATAATTTTATCAGTCGCTCAATTGTAATTGATGCTTAGCAGCTTGTCCTCCTCCCTTCAGTGCTGTAAAGATGAAAGTCAAACTACTTAGACTACATGATGACAGAGGAGTAAGGAGTTATGAAGGAAACGGTTGCGGAATAGCATCGCGGCTGTGATTCACACACTCCCCCTGACCTTGCACTCTTGATTCCCGAAAGCTAAGCTGCCCCCCCCCCCCCATACACCTCATCCCCCAACCTCACGGTGTCCTGTGAGTCAGGGAGTCGGCGCTCTTTCCCCCCAGACACGAACCCACAATGCAGTGGGCTATTACATTCCTGCCTGCTCACATGTGGTTTCGGAGGCCGGGCCACGCTCCGGTCACCGTGTTTGTCTGCCCTGTTGGATCGGAGGTGATTTACAGCCCAACAGATGACTTTCTGTCCAGCTGTCTGTCTGCCTGCTCTGTTGTTTTCATTTGCTCCAGACAAACAAATATCTGCTGTCTGGTTTCTGGTGACATCACACGCACTAATAGTCCGATTGTGACTTGTGATTTGAGGTTTCGAAAAAAGGACCATTTGTTTAAACACGCGGATCAAATTTCCAGACTTTGGCAGATCTCCAGGAACCAATCAAAGTGCAGGAAGAGCAGAGCTGACAAAGCTCCCGTTCACTGGATAATACTTTTGTCTTGGGACACATTACAAGGGTTTTCCAATTATGAGCAATAACGAGAAGACTCGGAGATTGACAGGAAACATATTCCTATAACATCGCACTTTCATGATGCGCATACGACACCAGCACCTCGTCACCGGCTGCGGTTGCATGAGCGAACGTGACGTGGCAGCTTCCTTTTACACGCACATACTTAAAGATGAAGAAATGATGTTTATTACACACCTACACGCTCCGTTGCACTTTGCAAAAATACTTTCCTTGTGATATTCTGACACAGAAGTAAACTTGGAGCTCATGCAGAAATTTTCTTTTTACACAGAACTACTTATTCAACTGAGAGCTGAATGTTAAGTGACTGGTTAAACTTTGAAAATTAGATTAGACAGCAGCAGGTGCAGGAAAAGTTTTATATCTGCACTTACACACACACACACGCACACACACAACTTAATACATATTTCTTCAGCCAATAAAAACTTTGAAAACTCAAATCTCAGCGAGACGTTTCACCGCTGAAACTTCCCGTTGGGGTTTTGAGTATTTGACAAGTGCACACCAGAAGATTATAGAAGGATTTGGCCCTAAAGTACAACATGTTGGATTTTATTGTGATATTGCCAACTAGGGTTGTATGGAAGAGATTTAAATTCTTCGCTATCTGATGTCGGGATTTAAAAGAAGTGCAGCTGCCTCCAGTGCCACTCTGGCAGAGGCAGGTGAACGTACTCTGGTACTTATTATGGGATACAGAACATGCAACACACATGGAAGAGGAGAATTGCCAAAACTCTTCTGTGGACAGAGATCGTTTTAGTTTGAAAACACAGTTGATGTAACCTAATAGCAGTAGTGAATGGTTTCTGGTCTTTATTTCAATCTGCTTTGACGTCTCCACCTTTCTGCATTGAGGAAAAGGTACATTTAACCACTGCTGCGTAATTACATCATCTCATGTGGCAAACCGCACCATTCTGTCACATAACCAGGGTTAAAAGAAAATTGAGACTTAATTTGATCCACGTCTGGTTGGCACAAACTAAATAAACTCATGTGAGTGAAGGTGAACCAGGCAGCGGAATGAAGAAATTCGATTCGGCCAGCTCCCCCCGCCCCCCCGTGCTTCCTCTTCAGTCTGACGCACTAATCTTAGGTCTTAAAACTCCCCCCCACTGCCACGATGCCACTATCCCCATGCCACGCCCTGATTACAGCCTTCTGATTGGCCCTAATTGACTGCACATGTGGCCCAAGGTCACAGCTGAGAGGCACCGTGATGCGACACACACACACACACACACTCACATATAGACATTTCTACCCAGCTACAGATCGAGACACAAAAGTGCACGTGCACCGTGATCGCCAGCTGCAGCAGATGCACGTGAACACACATGGATGCATTACCTGCTCCAACAAAAACAGCCATTTCTTGTGTTTTCCTACTTTGTGAGCAAGAGTTGGTGCAGAACAGTAGATCGACTGCTGTTCCCCGTCTAAAAATAATTGTCACAAAGTTAAAGCAAATGGCCACAAACCACACATAAGGAGCCAGGCAATAAAACGAGAACCAGTAAAAGGGAGACAGAGGAGTGCAAGGGAGAGAAACCCAGCACATAAATCACACTCCACCGTCTGCATTATAATGACACGGTCACATAAATGCGAAGCAAACGAGTCCTGGCGATTCCTAATTTAACTCCACTGCGCGGGAGCCGCGCCAGCGTGGTCCCGCTCGGCGGCCTGCGATCGCCATGGGGAGCGCAGATTTTGAGGCGGGAAAAGAGTGCCCATAACAATGGCCCGTGTTTACACTGGCAGAGCCCGGCTTTGTTTTCACTGGGCTCTGCGGGCCCGAGTGTGTGTGCATGCCTGTGTGTGTACATGTGCTGAGCCATGCAGAACACTGTTGTGACAAAGCCCCGTAAGCCAGAGGGGATATAATGAAATATTAAACCATGCTAAATCTGAGATGAGATCAGACCCAGGGCCAATAATTTGAACATACTTTAGCATTTATGTGTGTACACGGGGCGCTGCTGGGAACTAAATGTTTTGGGTATTGTTTTAGGGAACTCTGTAATGCTCGCTCGCTCTGAGATTTTGACGAGACTTCAGCTTCATCTTCGGTGTGATCTTTCTGCACAGCTCAGTCTTAAGCGGCTTTCAGACACGAACTCCAGATCGTGAAAAGTCCTCGAATCTCGTCTGCGTCTTCTTCGTGTCCTCGGCTCCTCTTTTTCATCCTGAAATATTTGAATTATTTTTATCTTTTTTTCAAGTTTTGCCTACGTCTCATGTGTCACCGATACACCCACTCGCTCACTCGGAATTTTGCAGATAGTTTTCTGCTGTATTCTCATACTCTGACATTTTCCAGATATTTTACCAGGGGGGTGGCAGGAAAGGTTCTGATCAAATTCCGGAGCAACTGACTCAACCATTTGCCCCTCCAGAAATTTTTGGGAAAATGTCTGGACTTCAGTGCATGTCTGAAAGCAGCTTTAATGTGGTGACTCTAAATTATACGCCATGAGGGTGCAGCAAGATGACAAATTGTGAGCACTTTAAAACCAGAAAGGGAGAATGTGTAAGAAACTGTAAACTGTGCACAACAGATACTTCTGACAGGAGCAGGAATTAATGTGCAGCTACATGAAGATGTGGAGATATTTTGTTTTCCGAATCAGAAAAATAGCAAGAATCTTTAAAAAAGTTATGTAGAGGATAACACCCTGAAAACCTGAAAAGAATATATACAAACAAAGAGGGGCATTGAAACAAAGAGCTGGTAGATGTGTGCATGTGTGTGAAATGTCAGAGCAAAAGTCTCAGTGTCTGGTTTCAATCAACGCACAGTTTCTACTTAATCTACAACATTAAATTACTCTCTGGAGCCAAACAATCACCCGACAACCACACACACAAAAGGTAGTGACTCAGTGTTCAGGGACACACTTATAGATGCTTTTTTATTTCCTTGTGTTTCAGCTTTTTCTCCCACACACACAGGCATGCAGACATCAGCACATCCACCCACACACACAGACACACACTCAGATACACGTACACACAGTCATTTTTCACTTAGCTAATGACATTCCTGCAGAACAACTTGCAAGATGAAGGTGTTGAGATTGCATTCCTCCTCCTCCTCCTCCTCCTCCTCCTCCTCTCCCTCCCGTATTCCTATTGTCCAGCCCCCATCTGAACCCTCTGATAGTATCCAGCTGACAGCAGCTGATTGGGCTCGAGTGTGTATGAGCGTGTGTATTTGTGTGTCTGTGTGTGTGTGTGTGTGCAAGTTTGACAGCTTACATGCAAGGGAATGCATTTCTTCAACATGCAGACAACACTGTGCATTGTTTGCCATGAGAACGACAGTGTAAGGATGTGAATATGTCATATTGAAATGAAATATAGGACATTATTGTATTATTATTGTATTAAACAACATATACAGTGGACAGAGAGAAGTACTTTCACTTTTAATATTTTAAGTATTTTTAAAGCTAGTATTTACTCTAAAAGTTAATGTGGTACTTTTACTCAAGAATAGTTTGGACAAGAATTTATTTGTAGTTTTACTTGAGTAAAATGTTTGAGTCCTTCCTCCACCACTGTAGATATGTGAGAGCTGAATATGTGTGTGTGTCCTTGAATGATGTAGAGCATGTGTGTCAGAGGACATGGTTAACACACTCCTTCTTGTTCTGTGTACACTCCAGGTCCGGGTCTGGTAACGCGATCAGGGGACTGCTGGTCAGAGCGGAGGGCTTCTCTGGGCTCCTGCTGCATTTTTGTGTCAGCGTGGGCAATCCAGCCTACTCCATTACGTTATGAGGTTAACTTGTGTGTGTGCGTGTGTGCGTGTGTGTGTGTGTGTGTGTGTGTGTGGGTGTGTGTGTGTGTGTCTACTACAAGAATTACAACATGCACTGGGAATGTGGTGACCTTAAAGCAGCACATTGGTGGTTTGAAAAGTTTTAGCCCATTAACTATGAACTACATCTAATTTACATGATTGTCGACAATTTCCCACAGCATGCCACCAGATTTAAACTTAATTCCAACCTTCGAGACAGACGTTTAATTTACATTCAGTAATGCACAAGACAAATAGAAAGCAAGGATTCCACGGTGAAGCTGTGAAAACATGGCATCTTGGGTTTGCCTATTCTGTTCAGTGAGAGCATAAAGCATATGGAATACATTGTCACAGAGAAAATTCAAGAGGAAACTGAAGAAATCAAATAATAGAGAACATGAAAACTAAGTTTCCTTTTCTACCAACAATGAATCTCAGCTGGGAACGTTACCAGTTGGCCGGCGTGCTCCCCTCCTGAACAACTGCCATCAAATTGTCCCTCAGCAAATGCTTTTAATCCCCCCCTCTGAAAACTCCACTGGAGCTGATCTAAGGCCACTGGGTGGAAAAACTGTGGCCAAACGAGAACTCTCACTGCAGCGACTGCTTGTAACTGTGCACATGAGAAGCAGCCACTGCCCAGGAAACCGTTATTAGAACCAAGCCTCAAATCCTGGAGATCCAGGAAAAGTTGGGCTTTGTCTGTTTGGCTCAGTCGCTCAGTGGTCTCGTTTTTTACCCAGTCAGCGTTGATTCTGTAGTTGGCAGGAGCTTCTTGTTATGACGTCTGTTTGCTGATTGTTCTCCCCACACGCGGTGATATTTTAAATACAAGTTTACCGTTTGATGTCGTTGCAAACTATGGCATAGCTCGATGGTGACGGAGTCTAAAAGCATCCAGACTCGGGGTATTGAGGGTTGGGAGAGCATTCCAGGATGGAGAGAGTGGAAAAGCTCAACCCCCCCATCCTGCCTCGCTGAGCCCCCTGCCCTACATTCTGCTGCAAAACACAGAATTCTTTTCCCATTTACTTTAATGGATAGCAGCACACATCCCTCTGCAGTCTGAAACACACACACACACACACACACACACACACACACACACACACACACACACACATACATACACAGATGCCACAGCATGGGCTCTGAACGTAATCACTCTCACTCTCACCACAGCCATCAGTTATACTCCAAAATCCCAGCTGTTTTGGCTATTTAAACACTCCTCATGCGCCACCACATGTGCACGGACACACAGTTGGTGTCATTAACATGGAGGCAGAAATAGATGCACTGTTGACAGTGTGGGGTCATAACAATCAGTGAGAAGATCACTCAGTCAGTCCCACCCCTCAGACCCCGCAAAGACACACACACACGTACTGGAAATAATGTCTGCTGAGGTGCTGAGGCCCAGTGGTCCCCTTAAATTAATTCAAGGCATCTGTTGCCTAAATATTTTTCATCAAGATCCATGAATTATTCCCTGGGAAATTGGTGAAAATGTCGAAAAGCGCAACGTTAAAGTGTTTTGGGGTATTTGGGCCACATTTGCCATTTTACAAGTGGGCAACTTTAGGCTCACAGTCATTTTGTCGAGGCCACAAAAAAGTGGCTTGCCAATTACTACATTAAAAAGTAATTAGTTACTAGGTACAGCAACTTTTGAGGTACTCTTAAAAGTCTGCTTCAGTTTTCTGAACGACTGTCAAATTTTATCTATTATTACTGCTTCCATGAAACAAGCATTGGAGCAATAAAACACAACCGACATGTTTTCATTAACCGGAGCCGGAACAGGCCTTCAAATCTAACTCTAGGTCAGTGACAGTGTTTTGGCAGCGGGAAATGAAACAACAACTGTTTCTCGGACATTTACCAGGTGCTCAAAGATTAAAATGACTATTCTTTGATGTGGAGAAAATCCTCACACCGGCTCGTAGACTCCAACTCAGACATGATGAGTGATTGATTTACTCATTTGTGACACTGAAGTCGGGCGGCGGCTGCATCGGTCTGCTGAAGTCTGCAGTTGTCCATTGCACAGAATAAGTCCAAAGCAATGAGTAACAAGCCCCTTTGAGTTTATCTACAAGTTAAATCTACTGGTATTTTCATTGTGATGTCGTTCGTCTCGTCACTTTGTAAGAATTTGTCTGATTCTTCTAGGTTTTGATTTATTTGTCAGCATTTACTCAGAACTCCCCAAATGTCATCCGGGCTCATAATTTAAGAGGAATGTTTCCGAGTTTATTTCAATAATGAAAACACAAAACAGGATTTAGAAATGACAAAAAAAGTGATCTAACACAAAAGACGTAAAAGGCAATTTACAAAGGCATACTCTGTAGTTTATAGTTTTCAAATTAGAGGGACACTGATGTAAAATCAGCAGCTCGTTGGTAAATGGTCTGTATTTATATACTAACCTTCTATTCTTGATAACCACTCAACAACACTTTACAAGACAGTTTTGCCTTTCAGCCACTCACACACACATTTGTACAGTGCACTTCAGTACATGTAATGGGGGAGACTGGGATCAAACCGTCGACCCTCTGGTCCCTGGAAGACCCACTCTCATGAGGAACTATACCATTAATCAATCTGTCCCCTTATTTCATTATTGTCCAAAAATCGGCCAAGTGATAAATCCCTGCTATAGCCCACAGTACAAGCCGTCCTAACTGTACTGGATCTTTGTTATCTAGTAGGACCTCTGTTCCTCTTCTGCCTGACTGCACGCTGCCCTCTGAATCCTCCAATGTTTGTATTTCCACGTCTTTATCGGCGGAACGTGGGGGAGGCGGGTCCTCTGTCGCAGTCAGCACAGCCTCATCATTATCTGATGCTCTGCTGGGTCAACAAGGATGTGACCGGCGCTGAATCATCAAAACGAACCGCCCGCCTGAACTCACTCCTTCATATCAGAGTTATGAGGTAACGGGATGTGGAGTTTTGATTGGGTCAAAGCTGCTGATGAGGTCGTCGAATGACAGTATCTTGTGAAAACAGTCAAGATTGAGATTTGTCATTCGCTGCCACTGACATGGAACAGAGAGAGAGAGAGCAGATGGTGGCAGGACTGGTCTAGACACAATCAGGACAGGAATAAAGCGGCAGCGGCATTCAACAAGGATGTTCCAGCGTGTGTCAGGGCTGATCTAAACAATGGTGCTATCTTTAGCTAAAGGCAACAACTGGTCACACACAGACGGTTAATAAAATGAACACGGGGCAACATTCAAATCTACTGGGACCTGAGAAATGAAGAAGGGTTTGGTGAAAGATGGAGTACGATTGGCTAAAAGAGTTTCTCTCTACAAAGAGAACTGTACAGACAAATGTCATTAAGCCTGATGCGTCCAAACCACAAACACCAAGTCTTCATACATTAACTTGCATAACATCCAAAAGCCAGATGCCATAACATTGTATTTGTTAAGTTACGTCATGTTCACACAACACTTTGTGTCTCTGCAGCTGTTTTCTACATGTACAAGGCCTCATTAGTTCAGACAATACACTCAATAAACAGTTCTGTAAAAATAAAAATGCTCCTGACTTTTATGAAGCATGCGATTAAGTATTTAATAGAAACCAGACTGCATATAAAGATTGGAGAACATGACGGCTCCACAAAAATGAAGCCAAAACACCTTGATCGCCCCCTGATGGCTGGCAGACTCCGGCTCCACATATGGAAAAATATGGAAAAACAACCCAAGATCCATATGTTCTCATCACTCGGTAATAATATAGAAAATTATCACATGAAAAAATGGTCCATTCAGCTAAGACTGGTAGGTAGTGGGTATAGATGAATGCTTCAGCTAAGTGAACCTTATGTTTAATGATTTTATTAAAGTATAGAGCAGTGCAGTATTCTCAGGGCATTAAAACAATAATTCGACAGCTTTAGACGGAGATAAAGAAACGTCTACAAGAGGCTTTGCTCCGTCCTACGACAGATATTACCTCAGACGTTCATCAGGGCCGGCAGCTAACTCGCTGAATGGGTCTCTTTCATACAGCAAACTACATTAGAGAAGCTAATTGAAAGGAGCCGGGACAAAGATAGTATGGCTTTGGCATTATAGCACACAGCACTTCCCTGGTGGATTTAATATGTCCCTGTACTTCTCCATTATGTCCAGGTGGATGTGAAGATTGCAGGCTGTAGAACTGACGTCTATACAAGGACTTGTTACGCCTACACAGTCTGGACAAATGGTCGGATACAGACAGCGACCCACGGGGGCTGGGTTCATTGAGTTCATTGTCTGACCAATTTAAAACTGTAATTTACTAAAAACTACAATAAAAGTTATCAATTGTGTTAATACAACTTGTTATCTTAATTTCAACAAGCTTAACTAATGTGTGTGTTACCAGTTGAAGTATTTTCTTTATTAAGTTGGTCCAACAATTTTCTTTTTTTCAAAGTAACTTAAATCTAACAGGGTTTTTCTATATTTGGGGAAAATCCAACCACACAAAGTAAACAGTAAACACTATTGTGAGCAGCGGCTGAGAGTGTGACCACATTGTCATAGGGATAGATGCTGCTAGTGTATGATTTCAGAGTCACATGCAGTGCGGTGGGACTCCCTCCGTATCGCACCGGCTTTTCAGTAAACACCAGAAATAGCTAGATCTGAGTACAAGTCATTGTTCTAAATGACGGAGGACATACCATAACAAAATAACGCACTGTGTGTCATTACGTGCTCTATGATTTGATGCAGGCCATCACACTCCAAGGTTCCTTCTTTTTCATTTTGGTGAAACACTGTCACCTGCCCGGCCTCATATAGTGCACGTCTGTCATGGGAGCTTCCCCCCCACCCTGTCATTGTCAGGCAATTAGACGAGCCCTAAGTGATAGTGGATCACAAGTGGTAGTATTCAGACTAAGTAATACCTTGCTGTACTTCACAGATAGAGCAACCATGATAACTCAAGCATCTACAAACCAAGCGAGTCGGCATGTTCATAACAGTATAAGAGAGGGAGGGGTATTTTTTTCTGTGTGTTGACGGGCTGCTGGGTCATATTAGTGGTCAGAGCTGGACAGAGATAATGATGGTGAGGTCTGATTCAGAGTCTTATCGCCACAAGTATACACGCATGCATATTACCGTCCGCCTTTTGTTTAGTCTGCTACAACAACGTTACACTTAGGCTGGATTATTGGTTGAAATGTTTTGATACGGCTTACAGTGCCGGTACCTAATTTTCAGTTTCAATCACCAGAGTTATTCTTTCTTTGGTAAAGTCCATTGAGGAGAAAAAAGCAGGCATTCCTCCGGCCAAGGCCCTGTAGTCCAATTAAATTATATCAAACTGCACCAATTTGAACACACTCATAGATGTCATTCCCTTAAATGTGTCAGAATTAAAAAATCAAGAACCGTGAATTATTTCCTGAGGATCCATTGAAAGTGTCCCAATCAGTGAAAATGTTGCAACGTTAAAGAAAGTAAAAAAATTCTCAATCGGCAAAATTAAACGGGCTCTTCCCGAACCTATACCACATCCTTCCACTACGTTTTGTAGTAATCCGTCAAGTAGTATTTGCGTAATCTTGCTTACAAACAAACAGACAGGGGTGAAAACATAACTTCCTTGGCGGAGTTAACTATCATATCATCAAATAAGTGCAGAGGAGCATGAATCCGTGCAAGAATTCTGATATTGCTACTATCGATACATTTTGGTCGGTACCAAAAAAAGTTTGATACCCAGCTCCACGTTGAGCTGAACCTGTCCCCCCTGAGCAGACTTTTGATAATACTCTACTACCGGCTATTATTAGAACCAGTTCCGAAAATAGACTTGTGGCTGGTGCTATCACAGGCTCCACTGAGCAGCTGTTTGTGATCGAGAGAGAAGAGGAAGGGAGGACAGATGAGAGGAGAACTTTAAACATTTCCTTTCATTTCTCTCCTCACGGCTTGGGTTTCTCCTCACACAAGAGCACTGAATACATACATTGTTCTTTACTGGGGTTTTCTGGGCACAGCTGGCCATCTGTTTGTCTGTATTTCCTGTAACATCCAGGCTGCGTCCTGTCGTCTTCTTCTTCTGCCCGTCAACTCAGCTGCGGTCTTAAAACAGCTTGAGCCACAGCAGATGCAGATGCATGTCCTCGGGGGTAAAGAGCGCGAGAGACCGGCAGCGAGAGGAGTGATAGACGCAGACGCTGCCAGAGACACTGTTACAAGGCTCTTTAAAATAAACACCTGCTGCAGTGGCTGAAGTGCCCGGGGGACACGGGAGATCCTGCCGTCTAACATTACGGCTGTGATTAGATAATGAAACCGAGCTAACAGAGTTACAACTTCGTAAACTATCTCGCAAGTCCCTGAGCCACAATTACATGTCCTGTATACGAGGAAACGCACGACTCGTATGTGCTGTAGCAGAGCAGGAATAAAATAAAAACCCTGTTTCAAATACTGAAATAGCTCCATTGAGGATTTTCGTATAGTTTACACCTGATTAATCTCCTGTAGTTTCTTTGGCGAATTCTAGGATTCCTTGGTTTGCTGGAGCCCTGTTTCTTTGTGTGACTACCGAGGCCTTTGCATCCTGTTAACACTCGTGGGGGGAATAGTGTTTTAATACACATTACTTCCCTTGTTCTCAAACAGTCGATGATTTGATAAAATTTATGCCTTTTCCCCTTGGTTTGCTTTCTTTTCACGCAAATGAAAATTCAAGCTAAGTGAAAAAAGCGTGACTAAAACCAACAGGAGACTGTTCACTCCTCTCACTGGTTGGAGAGATGTCTGGCTGTCAGGTTCAGGAGAGCTATTTGATTCAAGAGGAAAAGGAAACGGAAGTTTGAAACGGCCCTGAAACCTTAGTAACTTCTGTGTGACAGATTAATGAGCGTTAAGAGCATGGATATCTGTATTTGTGTCCGTCTGTATGTGGAACGGATATCTCGCAAACCATTCATCTTATGGACGTTACGTTTGGCGTGTTGAATTGTTAATGGCCCAGGGAAGTGCAGTGTCAGATTTGTTGTGATTTGGACATGCAATACGTTAAAAAATGTGTCTTCAGTCTTTGGATCAAGTTGATGGATAAACAGCAGCAGCCGTTCGTCAAACTGTGGGGCAAAATGTCGAGCTGAAATTACACAGCTTTTACTTTGAAAAGATGTGAACTTGCCATTCTCCTTAACGGAGAAGAAGTTGTAAAGACTTCACCAATCAGCCTCTTCTACCCAACAGGAATCAACCTCTTGTCACAGCTGAGGAGATCAGTCTTCTCAATCCCCAGCCCAGCCGGCAGTATTCTCTTTCCAGCTGTGCCGTAAATCTTCTTGGTATCAACTGAATAAATCCTCCGACGGGAAACTGACTGAGGCTTACAGAGTTAGAAAATGCAATGTGATCTGCAGTGGCTTGTGTCTTTTCTCACTCTTGCTACAGGGGGTTTTGTGCAGGTTTGACAAGAGACAGACTCACAGAAGCGTACACTGGCACATAGATCAACAGTTGACATTTAGAATCACACACATTACGCAGAACACCTTTCTAGCACATATATTCTGGCCTGAGACAGAGGAAGACAGGAAGTTTATGTGGGAGGGATGAAACGAGAGGGCGAGTGGAGTAAATTATGTGAGGGGGGGGGCGCAGACAAAATCAGTTGACACCAGACAGTCCAAATAATTCATATTCTTCATGTCGACAGTCGTATAACATAACGAATACAAATAACCGCTGGATAGGAGATAGATAAGTAAAAAGCAGACTGAAAATTTAAACAAGTAAGCTTTGCTATTTTTGCAGAATGTTAAGATTGGCTGGGTAGTTGCTATAGGCAACCAACAACAGGGCCTGCATCCTTGAAAGCTGCATTCTGAGACCGATTGCGTCCGTGTGACCGGGCCGCCCCATTTCAAAGGCTCCTTCAAATGCGGCCGACCAACAAAGGATCCAATGGGTGGATCCGTCTAGGGCCATGATTCACTGCACGCCAGTAATGAAGCTAACAACCTAGCTACGCAGGTGGCTAAGCTGCAGTAAATGCAGCCGCTGGAAGTCGGTAGCAATTCAATGGTAATCCTCCCTAGACTCTCATTTCAGTTCGTGGTATACTTGGTTTTACGAAGGCACAGACGAACTTGTGGTTTTCATAGGATCAAGCCCTTCAAAAGATGCAGTCCATGGATTTGGTCACAGCAGTAGTCCTACACATGACAGACTAGAAGAGAGGTTCTGAGGTTAGGGAACCCTCAACTGACTCAAGGCAAGAAAGAGAGAAAAGTATATTTTCCCCAAAGCGTCAAACCATTCCTTTTAATACCAGCTGTTAGAATTAACGCTAAGAGTAATCTTGCTTTATTTAGGTCCACGATTCTGTTACGACACTGCAGTAAAATATACACCAGTATTCCCTGTGATGTGGCTCGGGCAGGGTCAAGGACTTGCCAAAGATAAGAGATGCCAGAATGAATGTGGTTGTAGGAGGTAGGGGACCACCCATGAATTCATCATTGCCGACCTTTATAGGGCAACTATCATATTAACACTGGCAGGAATTTTATTTGGCAAATGAAAGAGTAGAAACCTTGTGATAAAAAACAAAGAACATGTCGCTGCGGGTCTTTAAAAACTCATTAAATAGTCTTTCATTGTGCAGAAAATCACATATCACATGTCGTTTTTGCAACCTTTGTTCTGACAGGACAATTTTTATAAATAATGGAGACTGTATTCTTCTATACTCAAGAGAGTGACTTTTATACACTGACAGATTTTTATTGGCCCTAGCAAACTCCTTTATGTGTTTTTACAGAGCAAAATGGCAACTTACTTGTGATGTGTTTTTAAAACATTACCTCACTGCACGTCGGAGTTTCTTCACTGCGATTCAAAGTGGCCAACTACAGCGAATCTGGCACCGACGACAACAGAGTCCCCCGTGAATGTTAGCTTCCGTCAGCAAAGCTTCCAAAATCTTGGATTGCATAAAGACAGCATCCCAAAATCCGTCTGGTTTGGCCACGGCTATTACCAGACCCACGGAGGCCTAGATCCACTGTGGCCTCGCTAAACAAACACAACTCGGAGGTCTGGCTTTGCTTTAGCTGACGGACGTCATTATGCACGTCGATTAAAAACAAACATGCTGGCAGAGAGAAACGTCCAGATTTTCGGTGTGGGCCCAGGGCTGGAAAATCCCCATTGACGCAAGGGTTAGTCAGGGGTAAAGAAGAGAGTGAAGAAGTGTGGGAGGCGGAGTACAGTGGCTACTTCTGGGTGAGGGACAATTCTTGATGCCTTTTTAATGTGTTTAATCTGAGCCGTCCAAGATGCCAATTTACCAGTTAAGCTGTTCCTGAATTGACCCTGAAGCTGAATGTTGATCTCTGCTTTTTTAATTGCCATAAAAAGCAAATGAAAGAAGAGAATGGGGATTATCCAGGTTCATCCAGCCAGCTCCGCAGTGTGTTGTTATTAGTGGAGAAAAGCCAAGATCAAAACAGAGCCTGCCCCCTCCAGCCTGCACAGGAATTAAATTAAAATGGCCACTGTAACCATTCTGTAAACCTGGTCCACGAATTCAAGATTTCAAATATGTATTCTCCGCATTTAGTGCAAATTTCTTCAGGATTTATTCATTTAAACACAAAACAAAGACAAAAAGTGTATAACTGTGTTTCTGCATGACACAAGTCAGTCTGAGACAAAGGAAAATATCAATAATGTCATATCACAACACATCAGCCACTGAGAAGGCTCAGTGTGAATCAATGACACACACATCGGTTCCCACGCACTCTGTGTGAAGCGTGTCTTCTATATCACACTCGTATCACATGAGCGCACGTGGGCCAATTTGTACCAATATAAATGACTACGTTTATTATTATGGCAGCTAATCATGAACCCTACAAGAGTGCACACACACACACACACACGCAGACCCACACACACCTCAACCCAATCGGGCACTGGTGTCAAGTTGCAGACAGGAAACAGATGGCCTGCTGGGAAAAGAGGCAGAAAAAGGCATGCCAAAGAAGGCCAGAGAAAATGCCTCCCTCCCTCTTTTTTTTCTCACCCTACATCCCTCCTTCCATCATCTCTTCATCCTCCGTTGGAAGGAAAAGGACGAGCGAGGCCGTGGTAGTGTTCGGAGGGGCAGATCAGCGGGCTCTGGCTCGACATCAGAGTGATGGAGTTTTAAATAACAGCCCAGCATGGCTCTGCTGCACTGGGCTGGGAGCCTGCAGGCTGCCCAGGACACACACACATCCCAGTGGAGCAGAAGGTATTTTAAGCCTTCAGGGCATAATAATGTTGTCAAGTGCTGTGTTTAACATTAACACAACAAATGTAAGAGGCACATTTACAGTACAGAGTGTGTGAAATTGAATATGTAACCTGGGTCACGACAAGAAAATTAAAGGAATAGTTCCACGTTTTGGAGAATACACATAATTGCTTTCTCTCAGTGTTAGATGACATTTACTGAAATGCATTGGCTATCAACTTTTAAATATATCTCAGGGCAACGGAAATTGTCAGCTGGTTAGTTTGACTTAAAGTAGGCAGTATAGGTATTAGCTAGAATGTGTCATGGGGATTTATGTGCGGGAAAACCTTCCTGGACAGATGCAGTAACAGGTTCAAATCTCATAAAACCTATTTCTTCGTGACTTCCCTCATTCCCCATTAGAAGACACTGGAGTCCATGAGGCCCGTTCAACAGGTGACCTGTGAAGTTTACTTCCTCCACGAACGACCCCCTGACCTCTGCTTGGTACGCAGCACTGACCCATCAGCTGCTGAGGTCAGATAACCTCTGACCCCGAGAACAGCAATCAGAGATCAATATTGTGTTGAGTAAGGCCGCGCTCCACAGAGGACACATTGATGAGTGGACTGACCCCGGCTGCTCGAGGGTTGCGATCCATCACGTGTTTGGACACATGCATTTTCCAGAATCTCCAAATCTTAGATCTTTATCGTGGTGAAGCACAAACACCAAGACCACGTCAGATGATGTGATGTCCAGACAGTGACTAAAAGTTTCCTTTAAGAGACTCGAGGTGTAATCGATTATTTAGGCTGGCGTCAAATTCCTCTACTTGTTTTTTTTTTTCACATATAATGCAACTAAATTCAAAGTTGAGGGTTTTGGAATTTTCATTTTTAATTGAAAAATATACTGTATAATATACTGTATAACTCTGTTCCAACATCAGTAGCTGTTTGTTGTAAATAAATATTCAAATAAGCAGTGGGATACAAACCAGTCCTATAAAAGCTTAGCACCTTATTACATATTAATTGACATCACTTCACAGCAGATGTTCTCCCTTCAACTGGCCGACATCTGAAAACCTCATTTAATGCTTCATTCAAAAACCCTGGGCTGTAAAACACACAGACGTCATTAAGCACGTCTGCTAATTTATAAAACCTGAAATAAAGCAGCGATATAAAAACTACTAAGGCAACGCAACCAGAAACACATGTTTACTGAAACCTGGTTGAAGTGGGTCCGACTTTAAACACATGTTTAGATAGGAACCTCCAAACAAAGTCTCTTCATCTGAGACCCTGAGTCTTCATTAAATTCTCACCCTGTAATCCTGCAGCAAAACACTTGGGCCTTTATTGGAAGTCTCGCTGGATTGTTGAGGAGTGTTTGGGCTTTTTCAAAGTCTCCAGACTTCTAATGTGGAGGCGATGGAGCCAAAACACAAAAACTTTGTCTCACTAAAAAGAGCCCGTCTGTGTTTGTCTCTCTTTTTCTTTCTCATTTCAGTTAGGCCGTAAAACGTTTGGCAAAGCTTTACAGAAACACTTCATATATTCAAAATCAAACCATATTTTCATGATTAACGTCATACAAAGATATAAATGTCTCTTTCTCTCTCAGTCAACAGTTCTATTTTTTTCCAGCCATGCCACTAAATCCTCCTCTCAAATCAAGTCTCTCTGCCCTTTCTGGCCACGCAGCACATGTTCCCGGGCTCGTAGCGATCCTCGCCTCTCAGAACAAATTGAGTTTAATGGGGGTGAGGCAGGGTGAGCCGAGGGGAAGGTAAAGAGAGGCCTGAAAAAACACAGCACATGCTTCTCCGTGCAAGTCCCAGTGAGGAGAACCACAGCGTTACTGCTTCCACGCCATGACATTACTCCTGAGCCCCCAGTGCCACAGTTACATGCACTGGGTTGAGCAGAAACACAGGAAAACGTACATTTTAATATGACTTTTAACGAAGGGAAATGTCATTATGTTGAGTTTTATCTCTCTTGTGCTGCTTTTGGACATGCACTGAACTGCACTGCACTGACATGCATCTTTTCCTGCCAGCCCCAGAGGAAAATGTCCGGAAAATGTCCGAGTGAGCCCATGTGAGAATACAGCAGGAAGATGTCTCAGCGAGTCGGTGTGGTGATGACGTTTCTAACCTGCGACAGATTCAAAACCGGAAGAATCCAAATATCTCAGGATGAAACAGAGGAGCCATACATGTAGAGGACGAAGACGAAGATGTCAATGTAGAAAGACAACGAGATTCAAGAGCTTTTGGTGATGAGGGCCGACAATCTTCCAGAAAATGTCCTGTTGTTGTGAACATGTCTGACCCAGTTGTCAAAGAAACGTTTCACCCGACAGTGACTCATCTTCCTATAGAAGAAAATGTGAAACAGCATCGTTTTACCACGAGCAGGTTAAGATCACACTCACTGGCAGATACCAGTTAACCCAGTTGACACGCAAGTGAGCAAACATACACACCTTGGGCAAAAACCCTGACATGAACACACTCAGTTGGAATGCACCTCAACCCTGGTCTTTTCCTGCATGGTGCAATGTTCTGCTTTAATTAACTGGACTATATGTGCAGGTTCTTCTGAGGGCAACACACACTGGATCTCTCTCAGAGGGGCAGCGTCCTTCACCTTGACCCGAGAGAAAATTAATTTTCCTGGGTGTGCATGGTTTGTTAAAGGGCAGGAACGCTTGCTGAATAAAGCCATTCAAGAAGTCCTCTGGCACGCAACTCCCAGACATGAGCAGGAACTGGCCACGCAACTTTTCTGGATTACACACCGCAAATACCAATCTAAGGGTGGTATCACTGAGTTTAAGTTGTTTCCTTTCAAACAAGACTGACACATACATGTATAGATGTTTTAGGACAAATGTTTAACTGATTAATGTAATATAATATATTACAGTATTAGGGCCATGTTGAAGAAAGAAAATCCTGAGATTATAAGAATAAAGTCGTACTTTGTTCACTGAAAATGTAATCTTCACCAGAGGCTTCAAGTTTCCACATCACACTTTTGTAAGTTGCAATGTCACAAAATCCTGCATACAGATAAAATGAATCTGGTGAACAATTGTGTTAGTTGTGAATAAAACACTCTCCTCTCAACTGTATCTTGATCTGTGCATCGCTGAAGTCTGTGTTTTGCTTCCTCAGGTGTTAAGTTCTTTGAATCCCCCCCCCATTGCCTGTGAACCGTAACCCTTTTCCTTCACCCTCTCCCACCTCGATGACCTTTTCAGATCTACCAGGATCCAGAGGACTTATCCCCACACTCTCACCGGGAGATGAATAACTCCCCACAGATGAGCCTCCCTCCAATCCCCTCCATCCAGGACCAGTCCGGCCAATAACACTGGCATCAGAGGAGCAATAAAACACTGCTCCTGCAGGAGAAGGCTGCCTGGTCAAACTTCAAGCCATTTCAAAGAAGTGGCCTGAGAGGAAAAGGAAAAGTCCGGTTGTTGAAGATGAACTACAACGAGAAGGGCTCTTCCATTTAGAAGCAGAACTATGGTCAGGTCACCTGTTTCACAGATATTATTCTAAATTAATATTTCCCCCTCTGTTTCGG
This sequence comes from Hippoglossus hippoglossus, assembly GCF_009819705.1. NCBI lineage: Eukaryota > Metazoa > Chordata > Actinopteri > Pleuronectiformes > Pleuronectidae > Hippoglossus > Hippoglossus hippoglossus. Next base: position 5,009,981 of record NC_047174.1, read on the forward strand.
AAAAGAAAATCTCTATCCAC